>NC_056735.1:947483016-947670516 GCF_019279795.1 Protopterus annectens
GGATTGGTAGATATAGAGGACAGTCTACAGGGGTAGTATGTGACACATGTGGTGGGTAAACACCGTGGATGGTGTGTGTGGTCTGTGATGTGGATGCACCATGGTCCCCAGTATGGGCACAATTGGAACAAGGCTCCCACCAACTCCCACTCACAACAGCAGGAGAAGCATGTTGGCCATGTGAATGTGTACTGGTTGCCTCAGATGGATGTGTCTGTGGAGCCTGGTATGGAACGGGCCCTAGACCTGAGCTCAGGGGACAGGGACATGTTGCTGTGTGCCCGAGGGGGGTGGTCCAACATCCCCTGGGTGGTTCCACCTTAAGGTATGGCTGTAACAGTACACGAGGAGGCCCCAGGTTGGCACACACATGTGATGTCACCAGGTATCCTGGTCATATGGGTGTGGGGAGGTGGAGCATCTGGCAAATGGAGCATATACATGTTATTGTGTCACTGTCATAGTACATATGTTGGTAGTAATAGTCTACACAATCCCGGTACATGTCCAGCAGCATGCATAGAACCCTCTATAACACAGACTGTTAGATGTGCAGCAATCTCAGAGCAGCCATACCACTGGCATATATGTAACCATAGTGGCGCTGACAATGGCATGCAAGTGAATAGTCAGTACCAAGCCGGCAATGTTAGTATCCACATAGGGGACATGGCTAATATCACCTAGCAGAAGCTGTGTTACACTACACAATCTGTCCAAACAATAGTTAAGCTGTGGTCATACCTAATGAGTTGTGTGCATAGTCTGTTGAAGCTGATAAGGTGGGGGGTGACAGAGATGTGACTGGAAGCATATACACAGGGTCAATATTGACATGTTGCTGTGATAACCTCATACATGTACTGTTGTAACAGGGTTTGTTGCAACATGTGTCCTATGAGGGATATGAAGTCAGTACCTGTCAGGGCTTTCACCATCTACAGACTGCAATCCTCACACTACCTTCTGCAGTTCACAGATACATGCTCAGTAGATATCACATGACACCAAGGGCACAACACACTGCCCAGTCTGAAGATGACCCTGCTGATGTGGATTCCTCATAAACATAGTACTAACATAGCAGGTATTACAACATGTAGGACAGCCATATCCACCCACACACTCTGTTAAACCAACATTACTCCACGTGCAGTATAGCAGCACTTACAGTCTGTAGTCATGTCAGGCACACCCCCCTCCTGTGTGTTGCCCTGTTTCCACAGTGTAAGTTATTAGAGGTAAATCCCCAATCCATCTGAGATGCATTTCGTCAAACGACAGATCTAGTTCCTGCCCACAGTGGATGTAAAGTGCCAAAACCAAAATGATTTTCCTATATATTGGTGTGTGTTACCATGCAATTCACTATGGGAATGGTACCACAGCTGTTCCACATGCACTCAGCTAGAGGAGGGCTGCAATTGGTGCAGAGACCATCAGCTAAACATGACCATCACTTACAAAACACAGGCTGCTGCCTATCAAAGCAGGTGTACATCCCACATCCACCAGGGAGGGTGTGGGTGGGACAGACAGAGACAATGTATTTCGGGGAAGGTGTAGGTGAGTAAAACTTAAAGCATGTGTGTGTCACACACCTACCAGTCCGGGGTTTCAAACACCTGACTGACTATGCATAGCTATCACATGTGTATGCAGTTATTGCATGCCCCACATAGCTTACATGCTGGTGAGCTGTCCAGATGCATATGTGTTGGTGAGTGACATCTGAAACACTGTTGTGATACAGTAGGTGTATGCAACACATGGCCCTGTCCACATGAACAGGTGTCAGTGTCAACACAGCCACACTCTGTAAGGGACTCATACACATTGCCACACCTGGCAGGGTAATGAATACACTTCCTAACCACTTACCTTGCCACAATACAGTAATGCATAGGTATCAATTGGCCCAAAGGGGTTATCCTGGGGTTCTATGGTCAAAGGGCATGTGACGGTGTCTGACATTAGACAGCATGCTTCAGTATGCCAATGGGGGTGGTACTGGGTGTGAATGTGGTCGGAAGTATCATACACCACACACACAGACACAGGGTTCTAGTACCGGCGTGCATGTGTGCAGTGCTTTACAGGTGTGTAGTGGTTGATGGTGCCAGATGTCTGTACAAGGCTGGGTGAGGGGTATACCTTGGCATCAGGCCACATGAGAATGGTCTGCATTATGGCTAAGGGGTGTAGTGTCTGGAATGGACCACACAGGTGGGTATAGTATTCACCATCCAGCCTCCTGGGTTGCTATTGTGTGTGGCCAGTGCTGTGCAATGCTTGGCATATATGTGTTCTATACACCATGACATGGACGGTGTTTTGGATTTGCACACGTCCCACATTCAGGTACAGTGGCATGTGGAAGTGCACCTGGTTTGGCTGGCCCATGTTGTGTACACGGAATATTATCATCAGATGTGACAGTCCCGACCTCATGTGGTGGGGCCAGGTAATGGACAGCAGGTTGACCCTGCACCTACATTGATAGCATACTACAGGTATTCCCTGGTGTCAATGGCATCTGTCCATACAGGGCATGTGTGTAAGACATGGTATGTCCTTTGTGGATCACATGTGATGAAACCACAGTTGTTGCAGGCATCCAGTGGGAAACATAATGAAGGTGCACTGTCTGCAATTATGTGCCTATTGTACTGATGGACAGGGTACCATGGCCTCTGTAGGCCACTGCATTCACACCATAGTTACTATCAGTTGTCATTATGCAGTGTACTACACACATCTTGGCTGTTGCCTCACAATGTGTGTGTGTATGAGACATGGGTTGTGAGTGTGCTCTGGGTAATACTGAGGTTGCTAACTGTGATTGCCTGGCCTTGATGTCACATGTATGGGTATGGATATGCACCCCAGCCTCTCTACTATTTCACAGCTGTTTTCCCTGTACAGTGGACAATGTGATATGTACTAGGGCCACCATATAAGAAAATTGCAAAACCCGCTACATATTGAGCCCAGGTGTCACACATGCACATGCTCTTCCACCCAGGATATGAGGTATAAACACACACGCACACACACCTGTCATGTCCAGGAGTAGAACCCCTATCTAACTAGTTTATTACACTACAGCACTATGCAGTTATAGTATGCACCATGGTAATTACTGCAGTACTCCTTCCCCGAAGGTTTATATGATATTGGCTGACATCAGCAGGATTGCCAATGTAGGGCATTTAACATGTACTGAGTGTGACTAGCCTAAAATGCATTGCTCCCTATAGAGACAGTGGAACACTCACAAAACATCCAGGATAGCCATGGGTGGGTATAGAACTCTACCAGAGTTCTGAATCACACTTCAGTGGTATGCAATTATGGCACGTGCCATGGAGATTACTGGGCTACATCTTTCCCAGAGGTGTATTACTAGGTGGATGACATCAGCTGTCTTACCAAGGTAGAGCATTTAAATTGTAGGGGTGTGCCTACCCTACAAAACATTGCTTTCTACACAGACAGACAAACACACAGTTGCCAAGGCTGGGGTTTGAACTCCTACTTAACTAGTTCATTACACTACAGCAGTACACAGTTATGGCACATGCCATGGATATTACCAGCCTATTACTTCCCCAAAGGTGTATTACACAGTTTATGACATCAGCACACTTATCAAAGTAGACCACTGGAGGATGTAGTGTCTGTGAATGGACTCAAAAGCATTGCTCCCTACCCAGAGATAGAAACACACGTACATCCACACTTGCCATGTCTGAGAATAGAACATCTATCTAACTAGTTTATCACACTACAGCAGGACACAGTAACAGGACATGCTATGGTGATTATTGAGCTACAGCTTCCCAGAAGTGTATTACTAGGTGGATGACATCAGCTGCTTTGCAAAGGTTGAGCACTTGGATTGTGGGGAGCATGGCTGGCCTAAAAGCATGGCTCTCCACACAGACTGCCAGACACACACTCACCATGTCTGGGAATGGAACTCCTACGTAACTAGTTTATCACACTACAGCAGCATGCAATTACAGGATGCACTACAGAGATTACTAGACTACAGCTTCTCAGAGGTGTATTACTAGGTGGATGACATCAGCTGCCTTGCAAAGGTTGAGCATTTGGATTGTGGAGAGCGTGGCTGGTCTAAAATGCATTGCTGACAGTCTCTCTCACACACACACACACACACACACACACACACACACACACACACACACACACACACACACACACTCATTATGTCTGGGAATAGAACTCTTACCTAATTAGTGTAGCACAGTACAGCAGCACACTGTTACAGAACGCACTACAGAGATTATTGGGCTATAACTTCCCAGAGGTGTATTACTAGGTGGATGACATCAGCTGCCTTGCAAAGGTTGAGCATTTGGCTTGTGGGGAGCATGGCTGGCCTAAAAAGCATTGCTTGCTATACAGACACACTCACAGTTGCCATGTCTGGGAATAGAACTCCTACCTAACTAGTTTAGCACACTACAGCAGTATGCAGTTACAGGACACACTATGGTGATTACTGGGCTACAACATTCACAGAGGTGTATTTCTAGGTGGATGACATCAGCAACCTTGCTGAAGTTGTGCATGATAATTGTTGGGGGTGTGATTACCCTAACAGACATTGCTCTCTGTACAGTCAGACAGACACGCACACACAGTTGGCAAGTCTAGAATTCGAACCCCTACCTACAGCAGTACACAGTTATGGGACATGCCACAGTGATTACTAGGCCACAACTCTCCCAAAGGTGCATTTCACATTGGATGACCTCAGCAGGTTTGTCATAGTAGGGCTATGGGGAGGGCAGTGTGTGTGTACATGGGCCATTACCCATTCGTCTATGGGTTGACACACCACATGAGGGCACACACAGGGTCATATTTCACAGGTAAATGTATGCAGTGGCTAGATGACTACTTCCTTGTACAGTCATGTTGCACAGCTGGCACGTGCACCACATAGTCTGTACTGCTGACAGATACTGGTGGCTAGTATCTGCAGTGAGTGACATCTGCACCTCATATGTTTGGGGCCCTTTGGCTATGTGCTGGGAGGGACAGGCCTGGATAGCTCCTTATCACAGTCACTCTCTTTCACACATCTATGTCTGTCTACCTTTGGCTTATTATAGTGTGTTGTCCTTACATATATGTCTGTATTCCTATCCACTGTGTGTGCAAGGTATGAGTGGTGCATACTGATGAGTGTCTGCACTAACAACTGCGACTGCCAGATATGTGTGGTCCACTGGTGTTTGCAGACATGGCCTTCATGTGTTTAAGTGTGTGAGCTTGCTCAGTGTGACCTTTCAGTATGTTGTTGACTTACACTGCCTTCATTTCTCTATGTGTATGACCTTACCCAGTATGGCCATCTGTATTGTATGTGTGTCAAGTCCAGGTAGTTTGTACAGCAGCACTGACATTTGTGTTGTACACCGACAGGTTGCATGCTGTCTCAGCAGGGTATCAATCAATCAGTTGGCATTGACTGTTACTACATTTCTACATGGGGGGGCACAACTGACTATTTATACATTTCTACACAGGATTGGGGGGCACACCTAACTGTTATTATATGTCTACGTAGGATGGGGGGGGCACACCTGACACTTGTACACATTTGCAAGGACTGTACTGGTATGTCGGGTACACCATTTCAGTCGATGGTCTTACCTATTGCGCTGACTAGAGGCGTATGAGTGTACTACAGAACTTAGCTTATAATTACCTACATATTTGTGTCTGACTTCCTAGCCTTCACAACTGACATCCCACTGCCTGGCCTGCTGTAGTCAGTCTGTGTAGGCCTGGGAGGGGTTGCCCATAGGCCTCATTCAGAGACCATATCACAGCCTTTGTTTGTGTTTGTCTACACCTGTCCTGCTGGCTGTGACTGTTGTTGGGTATGTGACCCCCCGACTGGCAGGTGTGAGTCACTTACCTTGTGGTTGTCCCGTATTGAGGGTGGTGCTGCAGGGCTGCCTATGTCGGATGCACATAATACACTCCCTTCACATGGTTAGGCACAGGTAGTATAATGTTTGGCATCCCTTTTAGTCAGAGTCAGAGTCAGAGACAGGTGTTATTCCCTGGGTTCCTCCCATGTCAGTGCATGTGCTATGCGTTGCCTCTTTGCCAAGGCCAGGGCATACTGGGCATGCCTCCTTCTGCCTACTGGGGCAGGCTCAGGTTGTTCCTCCGAGTCACTCTGTGCCCATGCAGGCCTTGGCAATGATGGGGGGCTGTGTGGCCCTGCCCCGTGCTGTTCCTGCTGCAGCTGTTTCCACAGGATCATATTGTGTAGCATGGCACATACAAGGACAATTTGGGTACATGTAGCTGGTGAGTACTGCAAGGCTCCACTGGATGTGTCCAGGCACCGGAACCATGACTTGAGCATCCCAAACACACACTCTTTTATGATTCTTGTTTGTGCGTGTGCCTCATTATGGAGTTCTTGTTTGGGAGTGTGTGCATTTCTGATGGGTGTCATCAGCCATGGCTCCAGTGCATATCCAGCACCCCCCATGAGGTGACCATGAGGGATGTCCCCATTAGCAAATCTGTGATACAGCTGTGTCAGATGCCAGATGTGGGAATCATAATAGCTTCCAGGCAGCCAGCACACACATTCATTATTATGCCCTGAGCATCGCACATGACCTGGCAGTTGATGGAGGAGAAGCTCTTGCAGTTGATTTAGACCTTACTCCACTCACCAGGTGGAGCTTTGATGCATATGTGCATGCAGTCTATAGCACCCACTACCTCAGGGTATTCTGCTATTTGGTGGAACAGTGGCATATTGCTGGCCAACACCTCACGGGTGTTGGGGAAGTAAACATGCTCACAGGCATGTGCTGACATGGCATCCAGGAACTGGTGGAGCACCCTGGATGCTGATGCCTGTGAGATCCCCATCATATCCCCAGTTGGCCTTTGGAAGGTACCTGTAACTAGTATTCTTAGGCCTACACATACCTTTGTATCCACTGGGATGGGTTACCCTCTGTTAGTTCTGTGTGTGAGGTGTGGCCGGCACAGCTCAACATTTTGCTCTAGGAGGTCCCTGTCCACCCTATAGTGCTCCACTATCTCCAGCTCATATAGCCCTTGGTAGGTTACCCTTGGTCTGTACACTCTTCTCCGTCTCCTCACTCACTGCTCCTCACTGCTCAACAGCATTCACATCCTCACCACCCTCAGCCTCTTCCACAAGTAGTTGTATGGTAGCTATTGCAGCCCCTAACATTTTGCAGTGGTGAGTGTTAAAAGTTCCCCGCTTGTTTACACCAGTGGTGTAGAGTGTGGGAAAAACTGGAGGGGTAGGTGTTTGCATAGTTTATAGTAGTGTTCTGGGCTGGGCTGTTCTGCAGCTTGTGTAATTGGCTGATTCTGATACATTTCATCTACCAGCCAAGCTAGTACTCATTGATTACCTTCCTATTGCTGTTTTCCCTTCCCATTGTCTTCCTGTTTCAGCCTGTGTGTGTGTACCACACAAACAGAATACTCATATGTGCACACTGCTGCTATTTCCTGGTTTAACATCTTTTTTCTTCCTGTACGACCCAGTGCGCACACCCACTTAGGCTTTGTAGTGACTGCTAGGCAGGTTTCGACACATCCCCTAGCTTCGCTGTGCTACGCTAGGAGCAACCCCAGGCCATAAGGCTCCAGTCCGCTTACAGTATGCCTGACACACACCACCATGATGTCACCTACCTCCTAGGCTTGCACCCAGCTATTCATACTCTTACACTGTTGGCACCTGACTCACATGCTGGGGAAAACTGGGGTTCACTATCCTTCCCCTCATTTGCATAGCATTGCCTGCTATTGCCTGATTACATGTCTTACACTGAGCCTCCCCCCCTTAGCAACCACTACTCACTGGCCATGCTGTCTTCTGCCTGCCATTGACTTGCATGGCAGAATACTGATTTTAATTGGAATGCTTAATTTATGTTCGTTTTGTTATTTTCCCCCGATCCCATTTACATGCCGCTGCCCTACACTTACACAGACGGGATCAGCTAATAGGAATTAAAAGTAGATTTTTTTTAAATTTTTGTACTGTTTGCAATGCCAATGGCCTTATACTTGGCTGTTGGCATGCTTACTACATGATATGCAGCCTTCATATTGGGCTGTCATAGCTCCGTTTTGGATTTTGCAGACATGTACTGTTACTAACCGAGTGCATTTCTGCTGATTGCACTAGTCCTCCATGGATGGTCGCAAGCTTCCTGGATGACAGATTCACCTCATTTGCATGGTATAGAAGGGCTTCGTCCATGTAAGATTAGTTCAGGAATGCTCATGCACACCCCTGCAGGCTGTTCCTGGATCGCACAGCGGACATATTGCCTGCTTGGCCTCCTGCACCAATCTTGCATGCCGTGCAAACTTTTGAGAATCCAGGTCTCTGTCTACTTTTTTATGAATTCAGATTGTTTTGAGGGTTAAGGCTGATAAGGTTCTTGATATCATTATTACTGAGATGTTTATGATGTGCTCCTCAGCTTTACAGATCAGACTTTCAATGCTGATTGGTCTGTAATTCCCAGGGCATGCGCTAGGGCCATCTTTATTGAGGGGTATCACCACCACAGCAGTGTATCACGATTTGAGAGCAAAGCCTATGGCTAGGCTTAGATTAAACAGTTTGAAGAGAGAGCTTGCAAGGAGGTGCTTGATGCTATTTAATATGCACCGGGTATTTTGCCAGGTCCTATGGAGGAAGTGTTTTGTTTTTTTGTTTGAGATAACACCTTAAGAACATGTTCCTCAATGATAGTATGTTAGGAGATAAAAGGGGTTCTGAGATTAGTGGTGTTTGAATAGTAGTTTTGTATAGGTTAGAAGAGAACTTATTTGGCTGCACACATATATATATATATATATATATATATATATATATATATATATATACATGTATACAGAGAGACAGAGAGATAAATGTACACTGTCAATGGGATCTTTAGGAGGGGGTTCCATTAAGGAATAGTTCAGAGAAATGCTGAGTCTTATTTATTACTTTTTTAACATAACTGAAGAAGGACTTGTATTTATCCTTTGCTTCAGATGCTAAATCTCCATTCTTGTTTGCTTTACTGGTCTTTACATTGCTCTTAAGTATTTAGTGATATAAATGCCAGCCTCTTTCTCAATCTGAGGAGTTCCAGCCTTACTATAAAGTTTATGGACTTTTCTTCCCTTGCTATAATGCATCATGGGGGTAGTTTTTAAAATTTCCATTGTATTTGTCTCTAGCTAGGACTGATAGATCTATGCATTTGTATATATGGGTTTAAAAACTCCTTTGTGAAATCGGTCCCTGTGGTAAGGTCAAAAGTAGTGATGACATGGGTAAATGTAGAGATTTCATTATATAATTGTCATAAGTTCATCCTTAAATACAGAGCTATAGGTTATAGATTTATGGCAATTCTGAGAATAAATGTTATTAGTTTATCGTCTAGCTTAAGTGGAATTAGAAGAGACATGCAGAATATCTGGATGAAGATGACTTAGCCTAATCATACACTGCTGAACACAGGTATTTTAACATTAACATATTTGGCAGTGAAGAAGAATGATAGAGTGGTGGAAAAATTATCTCTAGTGTCTGAAAAGAGTATTAAGAGGCAGGTAAGATGGTAGCAGAATTATTGAAAACAACAGTTGCATTTATTATCAAAATCAGTGCTCATGTCTTCTATGACTTTCTGTGGGTTTGCATCCACTGACAGCCGTTAATAAGCTCATTGGCCCATTCTATTAGATGATGGTGATGTCACTTTTAAGTTTCAGTGATGCCAACTAAATTCAAATTTATTTTGGTTTTACTAGTTTTATTATGTAATTGTTTTACTTGCATTACTGTCTAGTTCCTATGCAGCAGTTATGACTATTAATGGCTGCAGCTTTTTCCACCTTGTCATTGAGCAGACACTTTGTTTTTGCACCATTGGTGTTTTCTACTATGGTGTCTGGCCCTGGTGTGTGACTGGTGAATGCTAGCAATGTTGCCTGTTTAACACTGCAGGAAAATTATAGTTCATATTGCGACTCCTTTGGGCATTACGTGCCAAAGACAGCAATAAGAGCAAGAAAGAAGAAAGGGGTCAGTTGGTTCACATGGAACAGAGAACAGTGCAAGAATAATGCACTGGAGGTGAAAAGTTATATCATGTGTCAATGTATCTAGAAGTAAGGAAACACTGAATCCAGAAGTTATTGTATAGGTTCCTGGGAAACCTCATGTAACTTCCAACTAGGAGCACAAGTGAGTACTAATGGGATAGGAGGAAGGTGGGTTGTTCAGGACGCCGCATGTAGAGGAAGAAAGCTTGGGTAGAGAAAGTGCTGTAGAGTGAAAACAAGAAGAGATGCTTGCACTGTATGATACATTGGTCAACAAAGTGGCCATGTTTTGTTGGTTTCATAGGTAATCCTTAGGGGACTCTGAAAGGAACACGACTATGTTTACTTTTTTTTTTTTTTTTACTGTGTGGGGGTATGGTAAATTTTCCCATCTCAAACTGTCAACTTTAGTGCAATGAATCTTACAGTGTTTGTACTTCCAGCCACATAGAAGACATATATCTTCTGAAGTGATTTCAGAGTGTGGAAAATATTGTATATTGCATTTACAGACTGAAGAGTTTTGTAACTGCTGTCATCACTGTGTTTTGTAGTGGACAGTTACTTGGTTGTTCCCTTCCTTATTCAACTATTTCTCAAAATGTATTATTATTACGAGTATTACTATCATTATTATTACTGTTTATGAAATTTAACAGAATTGTCTTACACTCAGGTTAATAAATGTCGTATTTAGTATTGTGCTTTTCCATATTAAGGAGTTAAGACCCAAGATAGTAAGAGGTCGTGCTGTGATATGTACTTATCTGGCTACCTTTGGCTGAAAATTCAATATTGTAGTCTCCCACTATTAAGGTCTTGTTATTTCTGATTATGTGTTTAAAAATAGTGGTAATTATTACATCAAATTTGGCTATGCTATGCAAACTCACACAAATAACGTCCACTCCCACTAAGACTAGCATTCCTTCAGGCAAACAAACTCATTCTGACCTCATTATAACAAATGTTCCCCACTGACTGAAATATATATCACACTGGTCAACAGCCTCAGTGACCACCTACCTACTCAAGCCACACTTTGTTCTTAGAACCCCACCTATAATCATTGTGAGTAGACCTATACCTGAATCAAAAGAGGATGGGAAAATCTCAGTCCTTAAAAACCTGGACTCATGTACATTGCACTTGACAAATGATCCTACTACAGCCATCAAAATTTTCAGATACCATCATTACAGACATCCTCAAAACATGCTTTTCATCAAATAAAAAGTTTGCAAAAAGGTAAACTGCTCCTGACTAAACTCCATTCTAAAAGTACTTCTGAAGGATAAGGACAAATCTTGGACAACGTGGAAAACATCCCAAAGTACCCAGGACCACTGACTATTTCTCTCTCTAAGAAAATGTAAACCAGAAATAAAGAAGGCAAATGACTCCTACCTACACTCAAGCCTACATTCCTTTTTAGCAAACCAGACAAAACACCCAACAAGTAAACGGATCACTGTAGTAATACGATAGGATAATCCAAACAAAAAATGCAAAGACAGTGAAATGAAACATGGCTCCTTTTCTCATATAAAACAAATTAAACCATTCAGTAAAAAGCTACCATGTAATATTGGTTAGCGCTTTCACCACTAAGCAAGTGGCTTTATCAGACCATACAAATAAAACAAATAAAACAAATACTTTTTGTACTCACATTCTCATCATATCCACAACTGCTTTCAATCAGTATAATTGTGCTGTCTAATCTATTGCATGGTATGTAATACATAATCATTCGGATACATAAAGAATGCGTTCCAAAAATTTCCCATTCAGATTTTAAATGATACATCAGTTGTGATAATAAAGGCACTGTTTAAAAACATACAAATGCCCCTAACTACAAAAATATTATAACATTGTAAAATGTATTAGAAAAATATTTTAAACTTGATTCAATTACTGACATATTCTCAATACTAGCACTCTAACACTGCTGGGTGTCACCATACGTCTGACGCAAAACAGCATGGAGTGCTTTGAATCACTTAAAGTGAAATCAGTCATTCTTACTAAAGATAATATATACATTTCACTCAAGTATAAAACTAAAGCATCTTTGATCTAGTTAGTGATTCAATAAATCACATAAATAATGCATGTTACATATGAATGAATGCAATAAAAATATAATAAAAGTATAGGTATATTATCTACTGTTTTTTGCTACCTCTAATCTAGTCATGAAATTCCCGCATATACCATATAAAGTGTTGCAAAACTTACATCCTATAAAGCCGAAGCAATATATTAGATGTACACAGAACAGTGACTACTTGAGTAAAATACAAATATCAACATTAGCTTGCAGGAATATATAAGTTGTCCACATGTATGAGGAACATACTTTCATAGTCATATTTTACAATTAATGCACATTACCAAATACAGGTAATCATATGCATATAATATATGATAAGACAATTGTCTGTGCATATCAAAAAATGTAATATCCATGCAAACACTAATGCCATGGGTATGAGTATACATATATATATATATATATATATATATATATATATATATATATATATATATATATATATATATGTGTGTGTGTGTGTGTAGAAAATGTGTGTACACATAACATCCTGCACTAATGTATGTAAAAGACTAATAATTATAAAAACATACCAATGGTGAAAGCATTGATACATTAAATACATTACATATAAATATGCTCATTTATCATAATTATATAGAAAATACATTTTTAAACTCATAAAAACACAAGATCTATTGGTGATACATAATTGAACATCTAAGTGCTTCATTCACTCATAAAATATGTTCACATATAAAAAAATAAGCACTAGTTCACATACACTAACTAAGCCCATAGCTAACTATAATCAGGAGTTAATATTCCCCCAGCATCCAAAATATATTGACCACTGTGAGTACATATTAGTTAATATTTGGTCTAAATGGGCTAGATGAATTCATAGAAGTTCACAGAGAGCACAGAGCCTGTTATCAACATACAACTGGGCATGTAAATACTCCAAATACTTGCAAAATGGACTTTTCTGTAGAAGAGACTTTTGATTCTCAAATCCTTACCAATGCCAAAACTAGAAATAGTATTCATCTGGGTATCTCCCTAACATCCAGGATCCGTTTGATGGATACTTTTCCATTTTGGCCAAAGCCTCTGACTGCCCTTAATTTTTGTATCCATCTAGGTTCACTCATCTCCATCCTGTTTTTTAAGTCCCCCTTTCTATTTCCAACTTCCACCTGTTCTAAAACAAGAAATAGAAAATGGTGCATACTATCAGTCCGATTAATATACCTAGACAAGGCACTCATATTATCTTGTAGCCTAATGCTATTCATGTGCTCTCTTATCCTTTCTTGGAGAGTTCAATTTGTCATCCCCACATAAAAATGGGAGCAACAACTACATTGAGCTAAATAGATGACATTTCTATTACTACAATCTCCCCTCACTAAAAAAAAAAAAAAAAAAAAAAAAATGTATCTGCTTTTACTGTATTTGTGTTTTTTCCTACTTTATTTTGCTTTTAAGGCCATCTTAAAAGTACTCAATTGTATTTATTACTGCTTGGTGTAACTCATTGTAAGCCTTTTAGTTTAAGCACCTGGGCTTCAGACCAGTTTTACATTAGGAAGGTTTGTGGTCTGCACTGTAGTGGCAGAACAGGTAGCTTACATCCTTCTAAGTTGGGAACTGCTGATTGAGGGCTCAGTGTCTGTTATTCTAAAAGTGTATTAGTTCTGGTTTAAGCACTTGGGCTTCAAGCCAGTTATTTTACGTTAAGAAGGATTGCGGTCTGCACTCTTGTGGGAGGAGAGGCTGGACTCTGCCCTTCTGAGCAGGGAATTTCTGGTTAGAGGCTTATAGTGCCTGCATATTCTAACTGTTTCTTACTGAAATTAGTACACCTTGTTTGCTGTAGCATAGACTAGATCCAGGCCTGCTGAATCTAGCTTTATTTGTATGCTTGTTGTTTGTTTATTTCCTGAAACGCTAATTCCACCTAAAACGCGGCCTTTAGCAATTCTGTGGATCCCTAGTGATATCTGCATTGCTTACTGTACTTATTTCCTTGTTTCACTTGAAAGAAAGTTACTGTTTGTCATTTTTGCATTTAAGTTACCTGTAGCACATTGCATTTAAGTTACCTGGCACTTGCTCACTAAAGCAATTATATAAGTCAGCTCTAAAAATTAAAAGCAGTACACCCTCACAAACTCCCTTGAGTACCTTGTTCCCCACTGGCCCTTTTTTCAATTATAAAGGAATTCCCAATACTATTCTAGCATGTCCAAAGGTCAGTTGTCAATCTCCTCCGGTCCAGCTGGTGAATTTGGGAATCTTGAGGCAATGTTACAACTGCCTCATGTACACAGACAACCCTCTCCTCCTCCCAACAAATTCCAACACATGTGAGAGATGCAACCATATAGCCAAACTGGAGGCTAAGCTCTCTCAACTCAGTACTGGCGTAACCAGTCAGGAGGAGAAGGAAACCACACTCACTACAATTCCAGTCTCACATAGACCTACCATGACAACAAACCAAACACATAAACACACAAAACATACTCGGAGGCTCTAAATAAAAATCTGCCTAAGCAGCAGAGACCTCCAAAGCAGACACCCAAGCAACCGCTACCCCAAAACAAAACACGTGCAACACATAGCTCACAAAGCCAGTGTGTCGAACAGTCACAGCCCTTAAGGCTAAACAACACATCTGATACACTTGTAATAGGTGACTCTATCGTCAGGCACACTGACGTCCCGCTCACCAGGCTGAACAAGGAGAAGGTCATGGTGAGCTGCCTGTCGGCGCTAGGATCTGCCACATAACACAAGCACTCAGGTCACTCCAAGGCAAGTACAAATATGACTCAGTCATTGTCCATGCTGGTGTGAATGACCTGAGACGTACCTCCCTGGACTACATGAAAAGAGACATAGAGGAGCTCTCTGAGCATGTAGCCCAGGCCGGTATGACCCTGACCTTGAGTAGCATCTTACCCTCACCAAGAATGATGCCACAATATGAAGACAAGATGATCAATTTCAACAATTGGCTTAAGTGTTGGTGTCATTCAAAGGGGATCCAATGCCTGTCAGCCTGGGATGACATGCTCGACAAGCCACGATGCTTCGCTAGGGACGGCTTGCACCTGTCACCCCTGGGTTTTCGGATATTGGCAAAGGCTCTTGCTACCTCCATAGTGCCTTTTTTAGGCAAGGCTCAAAAGACAAACCCACCTCGATAGGTATCACAAGGGATAAGAAACTAAGAGTAATGCTACTCAACGCCAGAAGTCTAAACCTCAAGACGCACGCACTCGAAACTCTCCTTAGCATGGAGAACATCGATATCTGTGCAGTAACAGAAACCTGGTTCAAGGCTCCCGAGAGCACCCCAGCACTACCAGGTTATACCTCATACAATGCTTTTCGGCCCCAAAACTTGGAACGAACCACAAAAGGAGGGGAAGTATCAATATTCGTCAAAGATACCCACACCTCCAGGTTGGTGGCACAGCACGAAGCATCAGAGACTATCCATGTGCAACTAACTGTGGGTAAAACTGCCTTCCAGTTTATAGCCTGCTACAGACCACCCTCCCAAACACAGGAACCCCACTTGGCCTTCCTGAGAATACTGGAAAATATGAAGGTCTCTCCAAACACCATTATATTGGGCGACTTCAACTACCCAAACATAGACTGGGAGCATTACTCTAGCTCCAACACCCTAGCCCAAAGGTTCCTAGAATTTATAAACTCAAATGCTATGGAACAACTTGTTACCACTCCCACAAGAGAGGAAAACATACTGGACCTGATCATCACCAACATGGGAACACTATGCTCCAGACCAGAAGTGTATCCCTCACTGGTAAGATCAGACCATAAACTAATCTCACTGGATATTCACATCCCGACCCCACCCCCTGCCCAGAAAACCACAGTGAAAACTTCTCTAAAGCAAATTTCACACGCCTCAAAACCGAGGCGAAATCCTTCAAAGCCCCCGGGCCTGTGGAAAATACTGCCCAGACCACAGAATCCTTTATAAACGCATTCTATGAACACCTTCAGGAATGCATGGATCATGCAATCCCAAATAAAACCAAGACCCAATCCTCCAAAGGCAGACGTCCTGTCTGGTGGACCCCAGCCATAAACAAACTATACAATAGAAGGAGGAAGCTACTATATGATAGAGCAAAATCCCAAAAAGGGAAGGCATCTCTGATCAGTATTAGCAAAAAACTACGGGCACTCATAAAATCGTCTAAGGCCAGCTTCGAGAGAAAAATTGCACAGGACACTAAGGATAATCACAAGGCTTTCTTTAGTTATGTTAGGAACCTGGGTGGGAATTCCCAGATATGCTCAGAATTAGTCCAAAATGACAAAAATACACCGAGCCCACAGACATTGCCAACATCCTAGCTGACAGGTTCAGTGCATACTTCTCTGCCTCTGCCCACCAAAAGGGCAAATATCTATCCCAACAGAGTGCTGCCCCCTGACATCTCAGATGCTCAGGTAAGAGCCGCCTCTCCAAAGCAAAAACACAGCATCAATGGGACCAGATGGTGTCCCGGCTGTGTCCTACATGAACTCCAAGAAGAGCTAAACCCAAACATAAAACTACTGTTCAATCTTAGCCTTACTACAGGATATGTACCCAAAGAGTGGCGTACAGCAACAGTGATCCCTCTCCACAAAGGTGGTGCCTCAACGGATCCTGGAAACTATCGCCCCATAAGCCTGACTAGCTTGGTCTGCAAAGCTATGGAAAGGATCATCATGGACCTCATAAATAAAGATATTGGGGACCTACAGACACTGGATCCTACCCAGTTTGGCTTTGTTAAGGGCAGATCCTGCCTCTTAAACCTGGTCGATTTCTTTGAAACAGTCACCAAAGCCATTGACGAGGGGAAGGTGGTCCACACAGCCTACCTGGACCTCGCAAAAGCCTTCGATACAATACCCCACTGGCATTATAGATAAGCTCACCAGCTTAAATATAAACCCCTGTGTCACTAGATGGGTTGCAAACTGGCTCAAGGACAGAACCCACATGGTTAGAATTGCTGCAGCCATGTCAGATTCCAAACCAGTTACAAGTGGCATCCCACAAGGCTCAGTCCTGGGACCTCTCTTGTTCGGTATATATTTCTCGGCGGTACAGGCCAACACGGAAGGACTGTGGCTGACCAAGTTCGCATATGACTGCAAACTGGGCGCCATAATCAACTCTCCAGCCGACACAAGCATCCTCCAAAAGGGCCTCATAGAAACAGACAACTGGTGCCAGAGCCATGGCCTCAAGCTAAACGCCAAAAAGTGTATAGTCATCCCCTTTGGCAAAAACAAAGTGCCCGCAAATTACCACATAGGTGGTAATCCATTAAGTACAGAAGAAGTCATTAGGGACCTGGGGACCCAAGTTGATAGCAATCTCTCATTTGACAACCAAGTGGCCAAAGTGGTTAGAAAAACATTTTATATAGCCCACTTAATCATGAAGGGATTCACATCTAGATCAGGGGAGGTCATCGTACCTCATTACTCATCCCTCATCATGCCCATAATTGAGTACAATGCCCCTTTTGGGATGTACCTTACCAGACACCTACAGCAACTGGAAAGACCCCAAAAGTACCTCACCAAGAGGATCAAAGGGCTCAAACAGATGCCATATGCTGCCCGGTTAAAGAAACTCCAGCTCTACTCAGTGGCATACCGCCTGCTCAGAGGCGATCTGTGCCTGACGTATAAAGCCATGTCCAACCCGGAATTAATGGACATGCTGCACCTCAGAAAATCCAAATCCCATCGAGCTACGAGCTCGAGAGACTTGAACCTCAGCACTGAAATAAATAGGACATGCTGGAGGGACAGATTCATAACCCAGAGGCTCCCTTCACTCTGGAATAAAATACCTGTCCAGGTTAGGCAGAGTCCCACATTGACTCTCTTCAAGAGGAATCTTGATGAGTGGATGGGAGATCGTAGGTTTACCCCGGCTATCACTTCTGTGTCACTGTTAGACAGAGGCACAGTATACTAACTTCGAAAAAGGGCATAGCAAAATGAATTTAAAATGGGTGGCGAAAGCCAAACACACTCTGGCTAGGCTTATAAATGCCCTAGGGCAGATAGCCTAGTAACCTATGAACCTATAATATAATTGCATTGATTGCATTGGCCACAAGATTGTGTGCCAGTCTTCTCTTCCTCTAGTTCAATATTTCCTTTAGGGTAGCAAAGCAACCTTTTCAGATTTTTCCTATTCTTATAGCAAAATCTAGGATGCTCACCAGCAATTTTCTTGATTCTGTCATCAGTCACTAACAGTGACCAATGCTTATTAAATACATCTCTTACTCTCCCAATGTCACTAGTATATGCTATTGAAATATTCACTGTTTCCCTATTAGATGGTGCAGTCCTCTGACTCATACTTATATTAGCTTTAGATGAAAAATATGGGCAAGCCCTCCCACTCCTTAGTTCCTTTACTTCTCTGAAGGTAGACATGACATCTCTTCTATCATAACCTCGTTGTACTAAGTTCTGACCCAGAGTCATGAGTTTTAGTTCAGATTCACTCTCTGTGTTGTTCAGCCTAGAAGCACGCATGCCCTAGTCTTTAACTAAGTTGTTAAATATGTGCTTGGGATGCATGCTAGTTCTATGTAACAGTGTGTTTCTGTGACACTCTTTCCTATACACACTGGTCTTTATCATTCCATTATTGGACTTCCAAATTCTAACATCCAGATATTCAATCTGGTCATAAGAGTGCTTAAACGTAAACTTCAGGAAACTAGTACTAGTCTGTGGCTGTTCTACAAACTGTCTTAATGTCACAGAATCACTTTCCCAAATAATAAGCACATCATCTACAAAACGTCGATATAGTAGAACATTTTGTTTAAATAGATGACTGTCAAACATGCATTCCATCTCCCATACCACAAAAACAGCATTGGCGTAGCTGTTTGCACAACTGGTGCCCATAGCCACACCATCGCATTGGAGGTAATAAGTATCTCCAAACACAAATAACATTATTTTCCAATACAATTCCCATAAAATAACATAGTAAATCTACAAGCCTGATCTCATATTGGCTATATATTACTAAGAATTTTCGTAGATATTCCAAACCCTGTGTATTGGGTATAATAGTAAATAGAGAAACAATGTTTAATGTCACAAATGAAACATTTTTCAAGTTATTTACATTTTCAGAGAATAAGTAAAGATCTTGTAATAGATGTTTGGTATCCTTCAGAACTGTCCACATCTGATCTAGAATAGGTCTCAAATGTTTTTCTATAAATATAGAGTAGGGTTCGGTGATCCACTCTCTCCCCAAAACGATGGGCCTAAAGGGTGGATTAAGCGAATCCTTGTGAAGTTTAGGCATACCTTGCAATAATGGGACAACAGGGTTAGTTACATCCAGGTAGTTCTTAAGTTCTAATGTGATATTATATGTCACTAGACAATTATTTAACTTAATACTTATCTCCCTTATCATACTATCTACCCGTATGCTACTAAGCTTACTGTAAGTGCTGACATCTGCTAGCATATTCCACATAGCTTTGAAGTAGAATTTCCTATCCATTATAACAGTCATGCCCCCCCCCCCCCTTGTCTGCTGGGCGCATGATTATACTATGGTTGTTTGTAATGTTTTTAATGCTTTACATTCTTCCCTTGTCATGTTATTAAACTCTTTCCCTTGTCGTTCACTCACAAATATATCATGTATCTCATATTCACAGGTTTTACTAAAGGCTTCCAGTATTGGATATTTAGCAGGTATATAGTTACTATATTTCTTAAATTGTTGACCAACAATAAAATTTTCCTTTCCACGATTGTCAGTGACTGACAATTTAATCATTACATTCCTAACAAATAATTTCATGTCAGTCAGAGTGTCTGATAAATCAGATCTCTGAGCTGGAATAAATGACATTCCTTTGTTGATAACCATCTCTTCTGCATGGGTTAATATCCTTTTGGAAATATTCCATATCAGGGATCCTTCTGATGCCACATTTTCTTGATTGTAGGATAATCCTCTGCTGAAAAATGTTCTTTTCTCTTCATTCTCCCTCTGCTTCTCAACTTCTGTTGTTCCCTCCATTTCTCCTGTCGAATAGGGAGGGGAAGTTTCATTAAAAACCTGAGATGATGGTTGTACAGTGGTCTTCTTCCTAACTACTGGTTCTGCAGGAGGAATCTCTGTGATAATCTCTGTACTGCTGGTGGGATCGATGTGACTAGAAACTGATGCTAGTTGTTCCATCTCAGTGACATTAAGTACGTTTGTACTCATATTATCTACAGATCAAATTTGTGTTGCTGTCTCATCAATTCCTCCTAGGCTTGCACCCAGCTGTTCATACTCTTACACTGTTGGGACCTGACTCACATGCTGGGGAAAACTGGGATTCACTATCCTTCCCCTCATTTGCATAGCATTGCATGCTATTGCATAATTACATGTCTCACACTGAGCCTCCCCCCTTAGCAACCACTACTCACTGGCCAGGTTGTCTTCTGCCTGCCATTGACTTGCATGGCAGAATACTGATTTTAATTGGAATGCTTAATTTTTGTTTGTTTTGTTATTTTCCCCCCGATCCCATTTACACGCCGCTGCCCTATGCTTACACACACGGGATCGGCTAATAGGAATTCAAAGTTGATTTTTTAAATTTTTGTACTGTTTGCAGTGCCAGTGGCCTTATACTTGGCCGTTGGCATGCTTACTACATGATATGCAGCCTTCATTTGGGGCTGTCATAGCTCCGTTTTGGATTTTGCAGACATGCACTGTTACTAACCGAGTACATTTATGCTGATTGCACTAGTCCTCCATGGATGGTTGCAAGCTTCCTGGATCACAGATTCACCTCATTTGTATGGATTTCTCCTGCAAATGAGGTGATTTGTATACAAGGGCTTCGTCCGTGCAAGATTAGTGCAGGAACACTCATGCACACCCCT
Source organism: Protopterus annectens (assembly GCF_019279795.1). Lineage (NCBI taxonomy): Eukaryota > Metazoa > Chordata > Ceratodontiformes > Protopteridae > Protopterus > Protopterus annectens. The sequence goes on from NC_056735.1 coordinate 947,504,243, forward strand.
GCAGGCTGTTCCTGGATCGCACATAGGACATATTGCCTGCTTGGCCTCCTGCACCAATCTTGCATGCAGTGCAAACTTTTGAGAATCCAGGTCGCTGTCTACTTTTTTATGAATTCAGATTGTTTTGAGGGCTAAGGCTGATAAGGTTCTTGATATCATTATTACTGAGATGTTTATGATGTGCTCCTCAGCTTTACAGATCAGACTTTCAATGCTGATTGGTCTGTAATTCCCAGGGCATGCGGTAGGGCCATCTTTATTGAGGGGTATCACCACCACAGCAGTGTATCAAGATTTGAGAACAAAGCCTATGGCTAGGCTAAGGTTAAACAGTTTGAAGAGAGAGCCTGCAAGGAGGTGCTTGATGCTATTTAATATGCACCTGGTATTTTGTCAGGTCCTATGGAGGAAGTGTTTTGTTTTTTGTTTGAGATAACACCTTAAGAACATGTTCCTCAATGATAGTATGTTAGGAGATATAAGGGGTTCTGAGATTAGTGGTGTTTGAACAGTAGTATTGTATAGGTTAGAAGAGAACCTATTTGGCTGTGCATATATATATATATATATATATATATATATATATATATATATATACATGTATACAGAGAGACAGAGAGATAAATGTACACTGTCAGTGGGATCTTATGGCTATGATCATATCCACAATCGCTTCCAATCAGCATAATTGTGTTGCCCAATCTATTGCGTGGTATGTAATATGTAATAATTCTGATACATAAAGAATGCGTTCCAAAAACTTCCCATTCAGATTTTAAATGATACATCAGTTTTTATAATAAGGGCACTGTTTAAAAACAGAGAAATGCCCCTAACTACAAAAACATTATAACATCATAAAACAATGTATTAGAAAAATATTTTAAACTTGAATCAATTACTGACATATTCTCAGTACTAGCACTCTAACACCGCTGGGCGTCACTATACGTCTGACGCAAAACAGCATAGAGTGCTTTGAATCACTTAAATTGAAATCAGTCATTCTTACTAAAGATGATATATACATTTATCTCAAGTATAAAACTAAAGCATCTTTGATCTAGTTAGTGATTCAATAAATCACATAAATAATGCATGTTACATATGAATGAATGCAATAAAAATATAATAAAAGTATATGTATATTATCTACTGTCCTTTACTACCTCTAATCTAGTCATGAAATTCCTGCATATACCATATAAAGTGTTGCAAAACTTACATCCTATAAAGCCGAAGCAATATATTAGAAGTACACTGAACAGTGAATCCTTGAATAAAATACAAATATCAACACTAGTTTGCAGGAATATATAACTTGTCCATATGTATGAGGAACGTAATTTCATCATCATATTATACAATTAATGCACATTACCAAATACGGGTAATCATATGCATATAATATATGATAAGACAATTGTCTGTGCATATCAAAAAATGTAATACCCATGCAAACACTGATGCCATGGGTATGAGTATATATATATATATATATATATATATATATATATATATATATATATATATATATATATATATATATATATATATATATGTAGAAAATGTGTGTACACATAACAACCTGCACTAATGTATGTAAAAACTAATAATTATAAAAACATACATATGGTGAAAGCATTGCTACATTAAATACATTACATATAAATATGCTCATTTATCCTAATTGTACTGAAAATACTATGTAAAAAATGTAATACCCATGCAAACACTAATGCCATGGGTATAAGTATATATAGATATATATATATATATATATATATATATATATATATATATATATATGGTTCCCATTCAGAAGCCTGAAACATCATAAGCCTGAAAATCAAAATCCTGAAACCAAAAGCCTGAAAATTCAGAATCCTGAAAACTCTAAATCCTGAAAGCCCAAAATCCTGAAAGACCAAAATCCTGAAACTCAAAATCCTGAAAATACAAAATAGACATACTGATGTCATTGTGGCTTTGCTATTGTTAGCCCTGTGGTGTTAGGTCATGCGTTGGGGTCAGGTAAGTGTGCGGTTGGTTTTATTTTAGGGTTAGGCGGTTTAAGTGAGTTAGGGTTAGAAGCAGGTTAGGCATGTATGCAATAGTGACAAATATTGGGGTTAGGGGCGGTTTAAGTGAGTTAGGGTTAGGGCGCGGGTCAGGTGAGTGTGCGATAGTGACGGACCTTAGGGTTAGGGTTAGGGTCAGGGTCAGTTGGTAGATATTAGTGTCTTTATAGTGACATATTAGCATTATTTGTGTTTTCAGGATTTTGAGTTTCAGGATTTTGGTCTTTCAGGATTTTGGGCTTTCAGGATTTTGAGTTTTCAGGATTCTGAATTTTCAGGCTTTTGGTTTCAGGATTTTGATTTTCAGGCTTATGATGTTTCAGGCTTCTGAATGGGAACCATATATATATATATATATATATATGTGTGTGTGTGTGTGTGTGTGTGTGTAGAAAATGTGTATATGCATAAAAACCTACACTATTGTATGTAAAAAACTGAATAATTATAAAAGCATGCATATGGTGAAAGCATTAATACATTAAATACATTACATATAAGTATGCTTATTTATCCTAATTATACAGAAAATACATTTTTAAACTCATAAAAACACAAAATCTATTGGTGATACATAATTGAACATCTAAGTGCTTCATTCACTCATAAAATATGTTCACATATAAAAAAATAAGCACTAGTTCACATACACTCACTAAGCCCATAACTAACTATAGTCAGGAGCTAAATATTACCCCAGTATCCAAAATATATCAACCACTATGAGTACATATTAGCTAATATTTGGTCTAAATGGGCTAGATGAATTCATAGAAGTTCACAGAGAGCACAGAGCCTGTTATCAACATACAACTGGGTATGTAAATACAACAAATACTTGAAAAATGTACTTTTCTATAGAAAAGAGTTTTGATTTTCAAATCCTTACCAATGCCAAAACTAGAAATAGTATTCATCTGGGTATCCCCCTGACATCCAGGATCAGTTTGATGGATACTTTTCCATTTTGGCCAAAATCTCTGCCTGCTCTTAATTTTTGCATCCATCTAAGTTCACTCGTCTCTGTCCTGTTTTTTAAGTCCCCCTTTCTATTTCCAACTTCCACCTGTTCTAAAACAAGAAATAGAAAATGGTGCATACTATCAGTCCAATTAATATACCTAGACAAGGCACTCATATTATCTTGTAGCCTAATGCTATTCATGTGCTCTCTTATCCTTTCTCGGAGGGTGCGATTTGCCATCCCCCACATAAAAATGGAAGCAACAACTACATTGAGCTAAATAAATGACATTTCTACTACTACAATCAGCCCTCACTCATAGTTTATATTGTTTACCTGTCTCCAGATGGTAAAAGATGTTATCTGTTCTAATATAATTGCATTGATTGCATTGGCCACAAGTTTGTGTGCCAGTCTTGTCTTCCTCTAGTTCAATATTTCCTTTAGGGTAGCAAAGCAACCTTTTCAGATTTTTCCTATTCTTATGCTCACCAACAATTTTCTTGATTCTGTCATCAGTCATTAACAGTGACCAATGCTTATTAAATACATCTCTTACTCTCCCAATGTCACTAGTATATGCTATTGAGATATTCATTGTTTCCCTATTAGATGGTGCAGTCCTCTGACTCATACTCATATTATATTTAGATGAAAAATATGGGCATGCCCTCCCACTCCTTAGTTCCTTTACTTCTCTGAAGTTAGACATGACATCTCTTCTATCATAACCTCGTTGTACTAAGTTTTGACCCAGACTCATGAGTTCTAGTTCAAATTCACTCTCTGTGTTGTTCAGCCTAGAGGCATGCATGCCCTGGCCTTTATTTAACAGTGCCTTTATTATCACAACTGATGCATCATTTAAAATCTGAATGGGAAGTTTTTGGAACACATTCTTTATGTATCAGAATGATTACGTATTACATACCACGCAATAGATTGGACAGCACAATTATACTGATTGGAAGCAGTTGTGGATATGATGAGAATGTGAGTACAAAAAGTGTTTGTTTTATTTGTTTTATTTGTTTTATTTGTATGGTCTGATGAAGCCACTTGCTCGGTGGTGAAAGTGCTAACCAATATTAAATGATAGCTTTTTATTGAATGGTTTAAATTGTCTTATATGAGAAAAGGAGCCATGTTTTGTTTCACTGTCTTTGCATTTTTTGTTTGGATTATCCTACATTCCTTTTTAGCTCAACATGGGCATTTCTTGGGAATGATCAGACAGATAGCTTCATTTCATAGTCATAAAAAAACACTTACTTATTTGGCTATGAATGGAGAAACACTAAATGACCAATGCAAGGCACTCGCTTACAACTACTTAACCTTCCCACTGAGAACTTCTCACAAAAACAAAACTAATTATTCTCAAGACATTCAATCACCCCCTTCCACTTCAATGGAATCACCTCAAAATAATCAAATATGCTTAAAGACATGATCATGAAACAGAATACTATGCAAAGCAGCATACTGCCACATTTTCTAAAAAAATTCACCAAACAGCTTGTTACACCCTTATCTTCTGTCCATCAATAACTATAGGCAAAACAGCACAACACTTTAGTCAGTCCCTGAAAATGCTATCCCTAAATTGCCTTCTGCATCCAACCCTCTAGATTTCAGACCTAACTCCATCCTGCCACCAAAACCTTCAAAATATATCAATAGTCAGGTCAATGAATATATTAACAAGTATGTCTTACTAATTGGCTCATAGCATAACTTCAGTAATCATAGACAGCGTTAGGCACAGGCAAACTAGGCAGTTACCTAGTGAGCTGCTCTAGCAGGAGTGCTTTTCCAGTATTTATTTGGTGTAGGTAGACCAGGATGGGGGCACTGGGTGATGCTGGGGGGGGCACCATGGAGCCCTTTTGCCTAGGGCATCAGTTGACCTAAGGCCGCTCCTGTCAGTAATAGATGTAATACACTAACAGCTGTCGACACATTCATACATAAAATCTTTGATAACACGGCAAAGGTCAGTCTAACAGAAGTAATGCTATTTGAAATGTGCAGAACCTCTGAATATGTGATTCATAAATTACTGCTACAAAATCTAGAAAACACAGGATTCTGCAATAACACAATCAAGATGTTTAGAAACTACCTCACCAATAAAACTTTTATGGTACAAGCAGACAACTTATAAACCACTCCAAGCAAACTCTCAAGACCCGCAGGGATCAGTTCTGGAACTGATGCTATTCATGTTATTCATAACATATGCAAATGACATTGCAATACACCTAACTGGCCCTTCCCAATCAATAGTGCAAAATGCACTGCAACATTACCTTACAGACTTCTGAAAGTGACTGAAAAGTAAACACCTCCCACTCAATATCTCTAAAATGGCTACAATGGTCTCCTGAACACAACCAAAAATGACAGAGTCAGAGACACTGCTTTTGACAACACCTTCTAATGTACTCATACATTATATAATGTACCAATGTACTCGTACATGCCATCTGTCAATACAAATACCCCAGCTTCATCTTAGATCTGACACTATAATTTAAAACCCATACTGATACTGCAGTCTCAAAGAATACCACACATCTTAAAGCTTCATGGTCTGTTTCCAATCACCTTACAATGGAAGCCAGAAGAGCCATTGCAAAACAACACATCTTTACACCCAATTTGCAATATGATCTACCCATTACCACTCTCCACTCCTCCTGCGACACAAACAAAATTCAAAAACTCAGACTACTATAGGTGCTACATGATGATTTATGAATTTCTCAACTTCATTGCACGCCCCTTAAAAAGGCAAAAATGCTGCCATTTACAACTCATTCCACTCTACTGCAATCCTCCCTTACACACATACACACACACACACACACACACACACATACACACACACACACACACACACACACACACACACACACACAAAATTATACTTAATAGACTTTTTCATTCACTTGGAAGAAAATTATAAATTAAGACATCCCCTCCATATGCCATGTAGGCAAGATAATGATGCCTTTCTCTGTTTTAGACCCCAATTTGGCCCGAGTCAAAGAAAAAGGCTTCAGCTAAACTTTCCCAGGTAACTGAAATCATCTACCTACAGAAGTAATACAAATAACAAAATATGCATAATTTAGAAAGAAATGCTTAGAACATGTAAAGGAAGCCCTGAAATACTGTTGCTTTGGGGAAACAAATAAAACAGCTATACTGAACATACCTACTGCCATGCAACTTTCTAACACACAGATGTTAGGTGCAAGCAAACATTGATGTAAAAACTTTTCTTGTAAATACATAAATATATTTACTGTACAAAAATATAAACTGATAATGAATAGAGCTGTTTACTATTTTGTGTATCACTGTTACAAAGCTCTGTATCTAAAATGCAGCTACAATAGCTGTCTCTCTACTATATTTCAATTGTATTGTAATCCAGTGTGGCATGATGTTGAAACACATATCATGCTGATATAATTGTATAACAAACGCTTCAACTAGTAGTCTATCTCCCACTATTTTCTAACTACATTGTAAATCATGTATGTTCTTTCTGTTTATGTAGTATCTCAGCACCCAGTTCATGGCTGAAAAGGATCTTCAGACTAGTCCACTTACATGGTCAACAAAGTTTAAACACGTGAATAAATAAATAAATAAAAGTACAACTATTATACTTGATGAAGAACCACAGTAAGTAATGTCTGTTTATTAATCTATGCTGGTAAAACTACTAGATAATCAAGGCTCACATAACTTTGTGCTGTTACATTACTGCTGTCTACCACTACAATAGCGTGAGTGAACTTTATATTCAGAACTGCTAAGATGGAACATTCAGAGATATATCTATGAGCCAAAAACACTTGGAGAGGCACTCTTTAAGTGTTAAGATTGAAAATGAGATCTGAAATCAGACAATGGGCTTACAATAAGTAGACCCACAGAAATGCATAGGTCACTGCAGAAAGTAGGTTCAAAGACCAGCAAAGAGAAGTTCATCTTTCCTTTTTCTGAAGGCTATTTGACCATTCCATACTCAGATGTAGCTTAACTGAACACATTTTTAATTGTAAATTGACATTAACTCAGTTGTATTTTGACTTTAGTATTTAACAAGAGGCTAGGGTGGTAACAGTCTTATAATTAAAACCAAAAATTCAACATGGGGGTGGCCAGTAAAATCAAAAACAACTAACAAAATAAAAACAATGACTTTTGCTCAGATAATCCACTGTTTTCCTAAATTAATAATAAATTATTAATCCATGTATTTTAAATAGCAAAAAAAGTTATTCTGAAAAAGGTAACTGTAAACAAAATGTGCCTTCCAAATCCATAAACACAGATTAGCAGATATTGGAACAGAGGGTGCCTCTATTGAGACACACTTGGCTTGATGAAAAATTTCACTCTCAAAGTAGAGGAAGCAATTCTTTAAAATCAAATCCATAAAATTGTGTAACAGAACCGTATTTAAGTTTGTGAACCACAAGTTAAAATATATTTTAGAACTTTACTCCTAAGTACTTAGAGACTCATTTTATTGGGGGGGCAAGACATTCTGATATTAGTAATGAAACAATATTTATTACTGCTGATGTCAAGGACCTGTTCTCTGCTGAGACAGTCATATTGTGTTTGATTATCATTTAAGCTATTTGGTTGAGCTGTTTATTACTAATGTATTAAAAGTGTTGCATCTTTGTTTCTGTGGTCCAACTGAAGTCCTTGATTTGTTTAATGTTTTAGCCTTATAACATATTATATCACAATGTTTCCTACCAACTGCTGCATTTTATATATTAATCTCTGCAACGAGATAGGCTAGAACATTAGCTAAATCAATACCACAGGATATACAAACAAACAGGTAATAGGCGAAAGAAAACAGGATATGCAAGATGTTTAAGTTGAAAATAGAGGATACTTTCTGTCACCGAAGTAGCTAGCACTGAAAATATTTCAAAAAAGGGTTTGAGAATTTGGAAATTCAGCTTTAGAAACATCTAATAAATAAGAGATAAAGATAAAAAAAAAAAACAAATTAGCCAGTATAGGATGAACAATAAGTGAAACAAACTCCAACAACTTTGTAGAAAGAAAGCAGAACCCAAGTCCTCAGCTCGAACAGGGCAAAAAACCACAATCCACTTTACAGTGCACGATAAAGAAGGATTTCCACGTACCACAAAACACAGGTTTATTAACACAAGATATACACTCCAGTAAATGTCAGGTTAATGTCAGGTTTAGCGCTTTCATCTGACTAAATCAGACTTCTTCAGAACCAAGGTTGACAAATAATTCAGCCCTTATAAAGTTAATTAGGCACCAAAAAATCTTTTAAAAATTAAGAGTTTTAAAGGGACATGATAACTTTGTTAGTAGCAATAGTTAAAAAAGTACTAGTATCCAAGAACATGAACACTAGGTAGATGCTTAAAAAAATATATATAGTACAATAAGTACAAAGTAGATGCATAAAAAAACATAATAGTTTTCTAAAATTCCCTTAGGGAATAAATGTGTACATTCAGTGCTTACCAATGAAATGACAAAGCATATGTAAGTATAATGTATATAGATAATCTGTTCCCAAGTTAATAACAATTTTACTATCAAAAAACTTTAAAATAAGTTTTTAGTAACCACAGGAATGACTTTCTTTCATCCACGGTCCAAAAGTAAGAAGGGCTTAATACTTATGCTGTCATTAAGACCAGGGGGAGTTGTTGCATCACAGAAGATTTGCCACTCACTTTCTTTGTATGACAAGTAGGTCTTCCAATTACCACCATATACAGACATATCTACTTGATCTAATATGGTAAATGTGAATGTGTGGTCCTCACCCTTGTCCATAACATGTCTACTGAGGGCATTTTTAAGATCTTTTTTCTTTATTCTGTATAAATGTTCATAAAACCCTTGTTTTTTAAGTCTCCTTTCTGTCTTACCTACGTAGTAGGCAGGACAGAGGGTACAAGTAGCAAGATAAACTACCCTTTGACTGTTACAGTTCCCTTTGATACTCCAGCATACAGTATTCAGTAAATTGTCTAATTTGACAAAGCTGCTCTCATTAATGTTGTTACACTGGTTACAAGAACCACATCTTTTTGTTCCACTTCTATTCTTAACAAGCTTGGTTTTGGAACTAGCTTCTAATAACTTTTTCAAATTAAACAAAGTCTTACATACACATATAGGATTATTACCCAAACAGTATAGGATAAACAGGTGAAAAATGAAAAACCATACTTGAAAATTTTGGATGGCAACTGCCCGTAAGGAAGGTAAGATGACAAAGAATTAAAGAAACTGGATTAATCAAAAATTAAATAAATTTCTTCTCATTTGTTATCAGATGCACTAGAAAATTAGGAACTGGAATGGATAGCAATTATTTTTGATAAACAAACAACACTGTAATAGGAAATACACAACTATAAAGTTTTAACAAACACCATTAGACAAAGAATTGCAAAAACAACTTAAATATCCAGTGAAAGCAGGAATTTCAAGAAAGAACCAGAAAATTATTTGTCGGATGTTAATTGAGACTAAATTGTTATTTATGGATACTTTATGATTCACATTTTAAGATATTTTATTCCTGAACTCAGAGTTTTGGAGTTTTTGCCTCTAATATGTTGCTTTGTTGGTGAATGGTTATTTTATTGACTTGATACATTGAAGAAAATTGCCATAGCCTATTAGAATGCTATAATGGTATTGTTCTGTTAAATACAAAAAATAAATTGTTTGCAAGGTGAGCGTGTGAATGGAAACCAAATAAAAGCACCTTAGGTATCCAGAAGGACAATGTTTATTACAAAGCTTAAACATTTTCATTCCCAGCAACTTGGAACTTGATCAGAACCTGCTTGTATCCTTTCATGTTCACATTTTATAACAGGGTAAACTATCACATGATTAAAAATAAAAAAAAAAAAACTTAAACCAGCATACATAAAATAAAAACAAGTATTGTACTGTATAAATATATGTAAATATATAAAATATACAACAGATAAAATATGCAAAAACTTTAAATGTTTAAATATTTTAAGTAACAATATCACCGTTTTACAATATTTGTAATCTGCGCTGTGTTTAGATAAAGCATTTTAACTTTTGTGATTGATACTGTTATACATAATGTTAGAGATGGAGTTTAAACATATGTTAAAAGTAAAGGAACTGTAGATGGCAATTATTGTTGGGTGAAAAGAGAACCCATTGTCTCAATGAAAATATCAGTATTGAATTTTATTCAAAATAGTGAAATATAAAGTTTTATGCACTTAACCAGGTGTTTGTGATTGGCTATTTTTCTGTTCCTAAAGAACATTACCTTCTTCTGAAGAATGATGTTGCCAGCCTAGAGAAATGCTTTTGAGCAGCATGCTTTTAGATTCTGAGAAACGTTACTGCATTGTCATGTAATTTTTGGACTACGCATTGTTGTCATCTTTGAAGAATGTTACCATTTTATTCATGTTATCTTGATGGACTTTGTATACCTGGAACTAATGCTGTGGTTTTGTTGTCATTCAGCTACCTGAAATGCTGCTGTGCTCACTCTGGTATTCTTTGGAAATTTCCTTGGGGCATTTCCTTAGATTGGGCTTTTCAGACTTAAAATATGTACTATCTGTTAAGCTCACAAGCTTTGAAAATGTTAGCTAATTTAAAGTAACTGTGTAACACATATGTTTCCATCTTGTGAATGGTTTATTTGGCAGCAGTAGGGAACACATAAGAACTTGATAAAATCTATTGTTGGCACTTTGTGAATTTTCACAGACTGAAGTACAGGTGTGATAGTTCAGTTTATTCATGTGTTTGTTTATTGCAATTTATCAGTATTTACTTTGGGCTATTCTATATTAAATAGCAATTTCACATTTTTAATCTGAAATAACCTGTATTCATATGAAACTTGTTTGTTTTCAATGTGTGGTTTAATCTTTTTGTAACAGAGCTTTAATAAACTTGAAGTCGAAGTAGGCTGTTTGGAGGCAGGCATGTCTATGTTAAAAATAAAAGATCTAGATGAACAAGTTTTCTTCAAGTTAGAATGACAAGGTACTAGGAGTTACAAAACAAGATGATCTTGAACCTGACATTAAATATTTAAGCCCCAATGATGGATTACAGGTGGCGGATAACAAACAGAAAAAATAGTAAGAAGAGCAGAAGTAAACTTGATTTATGTGGAAAAAGAAATAAAGAATGATGGAATGATGAGTTAAAAAAGGATGATATACTACATGCTACAAGGTTAGAAAAGTAAGAAATTAGAACAATGAAGAAATATGTGGGCTAAATGGTGATGCAAGATTCAAATGGATGAAAAGAATCAGTTCAAGAGAATGATGCTACAAGTATAAATTGGAATAGAAAACACAAAGAAGCAAATATGTAGGACATCTATCTCCATATGAAAGAAAGCAATCCTGTTAGATCTGTTGATGCGGAAAAAGTAAAACAGTTAAGTAAAAATTAATTCTGCTTGAGAATTAATATTTACTATAAAGGATGAAGGTGCCATGTGTAAATAAAAGAGTTTTTAAACATGTAGGATAACAGAGCTGACAGCTATGGATGTTAGTTGAAATTTGCACCCAAAGAAAATGTATATAAAATAGGCAGGCCTTTACAATATTAGGATGGACCATTCTATTGAGCAGAAATAGAAGTGACGTGACAGAATAAGGAGATGAAGAAGAAGGAAATTCTTCTGTGTGTACTAAAAATGGAGTCTATGAAGAATACAGACAGATATCTAAATGTGGGACAAGGAGTAATTCTCAAGAGATGTAGTCTATTTTTTATATCATACAAATTGATTAAGAAATTCTAAATAAACAAAAAGGATAATTATATTTCTTTGTCAGAATAATATTAGTCTAGGTGAATAGGCATGTCAATGGGGTCAACTTAATATGTGGAGTTCTCTATGGATTTCTTCCCAACATAAAATGACTCTGCTAGATAGTAGGAAATGAAAACATAAGGATAAACTGGAAGTTTGTTTTCAAAGAAAGATTGGATGGCAGATAGTGTCTAATGCAAGAGAACTTAGGAAAAGTGTGAAAATAGTTTCATGGAAGACAACTGGTCCTAGTACAAAATGGGATGTTTCAGAATGTATAGCTTTCCTGTGAAGTGATCAGCATCAACCCCCCCTTTTTCTATTTTGCACATGGGGGTCAGAGTGTCACATCAAGAATGACCATCACCTAGAGCTAATATTCATATCTTTTGGTGGTTAATATTGCAGAAAAATGGTTAAATGAAGTGACACTATTGAAATTTTGCTGTCCCATATATTAAATAAGGGAGGTATTGGAGACATGGTTTAGTATCATTGATTAGTACATACTACAGTGTGGACCTGTACTATCGTCTTCTTCTGGGAATATAATGGAAGTCAGATTGTGTATACTAGTAGAGTTTGTAGCACTATTTATTACTATTCATATACCACTCAGTAAGAAATGCAGAGCAAAAGAACAAATTGGCATGTGAAAAGCTCGATGAACATGTAAATTCTACAAATGAAAGGGGTGATAATATATTTTTATGCTAGACTTTGACGCCAGGATTGAAGAATACCAACATTTTGAAGGGTTAATATTAGAATGAGGAACTGGAAAAGTCAAAACATTTAACTGGAAATATACTTAAATTCCAGTTACTAAAACTGGTGTATGAGCATGATTCATGGATAATTAATAGAGCTGATATAAAAGTCAATAACAGTGGGTAGGTATATATACGTCTACTAGAGTGTTTTCAGTCCTAGATTTTGTCAGAGTTTCTCAAGAACTGAGGCATTGTCTAGATATAAAAGTTAGAATGTAACGTGACCATCTTCCATTGAGTCTAGATATAAAACTTGAAAAGAATATAAGCCCCACAACCGTCCAACAAAACAATCTTCAGTTGAAGAAAGATTACATTAAATATGCAAATGCATAAAGGAAATATTGATCATTTTAATGATTATTTACTTAATCAAGTATAGAGCACACTATGCACTTTATGATGGTATTGTAAAGTCCATTAAGCAGTTTAAAGAAGAAAGTACTGGTAGTGAAAGGAGTTTGATTGTATGATTTGAGAGAAAATGTCTTAGGAAGAAATAGGTATATCATATAAGTATTAGAAAAGGGATAAAAAGAAGGGCTAGTGATAGCTACACTGAAATGAAGGAAGCTTGATAAACATACAGGTTACTTATAAGGGAGAAAAAGATGACAGACAAAAGATGGAAATGTGCTCCAGCAGATATGTAATAAAGATACACTTTTTTGTTCAATTAAAGCAACATACTCCATGAATAGGATCACCGTCACTCTTAAAATTATGGGGAAAAAAAACAAGAAATAAAATTCAAGATTAAAGGAAAGGTGCAATTTTACTGTAATCTTATTTGTTAAATGAGAGGATGCAACACTTCATTATGATAATGTAAATAGATTGAAGCAACTATTGTTGAACAATCTTTTCTTTTATTTTAACAAGAAAAATCTTTATTAAATTATCACTTATGACATAGGCAATCATGCATTTATATAAATATATAAATTAAAACAAACCATATTGACATAGTTTTAGTTGCAAACATTATACATTGCTTATAATCTAGCCAGTCATTGTCAGTCAAACATTACATAGATCATTCAAATCCTGTCTTCTTTTAAATCTCATTCCTCCCCCAAAATGTTATTCTGCACGTATTGTTCCCAAAATTCTCATTTTTTCTAGGTAATTTGCTCCTACCCTTTATTAAAAGATCCCATTTGCAGTTGTTTTATCTCTGTTACCATATTCACTACTGCTAGTACAGCTGGTTTAGACTTTGATATTCGTTTTCTAATAAATGTTCTTTGGGCAGCCACCATAATTAGACTTAGCAAGGTCTTACTATTTTAGGCAATTCCAATTCTGTATCATAGCTCAAAAAATATTTTTAGTTATACCAATTTCCTCACTCAGTATTTATGATAGTGCAATCTTCAGGGAATTTTTAAAGTGTGCCAACTCATTACACTTCCAAAAAATATGTTCCCAGTTACATCTTTCTTCTTTGACACACCTCTAACATTTACTATCTACCTGAGGAAAAATTCTTTGGGGTACAAAAGTATTTATGTAAACACTTACAAGCAAGGATCCTAAATGTTCTAGACTTTTTGCATATTAGGGAGACATATCTATAGGCCTCCGTTGTTTCTTTGTGATTTACTTACCTAATCTCTCTTCCCAATCCTTTCTAACCTCCTCTGATTGATTCTTATAGTTACTGTGCAATATTTTATATGCTGTTCTAATTATCCATTTTTTTAACAGCAGCTTCTATTCTGGATTCTACTAAAAACTCTACCAGTGCTGGTCTTTCACTTAGGATACCCCTCTTTCTTTCTCTTTCTCTTTACCTATACTCCAATATCAAGCCTTGATAGGGAAGACAGTCTCTAGCATGCAGTCCAAATAGCTTCTTGTTCTCTTACTATTCTATTACCATTCCCTCTCTGATTATTTGCTCACACTACCTTGGCTCCTTTGCCAGTTTTCTCCAGTAAATTTCAGTCTCTTCTTGCCTAGTGTCTGTATCCCTAATTGTAGTCACCCTTATTGGCAGAATCTTCTTTCTCCATACCCATGTTGGCTTAGTTCTTAGACTACATCCTGCTACTTTATGAATATTGTCTTTTTTAATTTCTCCAAATCTTTTGGGTTTCTAATACCATGACAGGAATAGACCCCATTCCCAAGTCAAAGTATGATTAAAGCTCATGAAATTAGTATAGTTTCAATCTTTGATGTCAGTCAAATGTGCTCTTCACAGCAACCACAATGTTCCCAGTAATGACTCTTGCAATTCTCACAGGGTTACATGCATTGATAACATATCTAAATACGATTGTAGATTCTTTTTTATAAGACTCATTGCTCCTGCTACTATTGGAACTGTCTGGGTATCTTTCTTCCACATTGCTCTTGTTTCTGCCTGCAGATCCTGATATTTTATGAATCTGTGTCTCTCTGTATGCAAGACACTATAGTCACTGAGTGTGGCGATTTCAATGATTGATGCTACTTTTGTCTTCTTTTCATGGGCCACCATATCCAGTTTTCTAGCATCTATCTTTTGAACTGTTGGTAATGGATGATCCCATGTGATGTAGACTTCATTATTTTCTATGATGATTTTTGGCTCATGTTTCCAGTGTTTTTCAGCCACTTCAATATCATAATGTTTGCACAATCCCCAGTGCAACAGTCTTGCCACATTATTATGCTTTTCAGTATATAGTCCTTCTGCCATTAGTATGTCACAACCAGCAATGATGTGTGTGACTATTTCCAATTCGGTTTTATAAAACCTACATTTGTCTGTTTCCCCTACATGTTCAATGGGCTTTGTAAACCAGTGTGTACATAGTCCACTACCTTGGGCCACCAATATTAACAGTTCATCTCTTGGTTTAAATTTGCCTCTCCTTACCCATTCCTGCATCCGTTCCTGATCAACATGAGGCTCTTCCAGAAGTTTTGTATATTTGCAACTATATTTATGCATTTTCCACATTTCTTGTCTTCTCATCTGGTCCTTCACCTTATATTCTTTCTTTTGTTTTTTGGCACATTCAGTTGCTGCCTTCTTTTTATCTACTTCTGGCTTGAATTCCATTCCTGCTTGATGCCAATATGCTTCTGTTAGATTAAGCAGAGAAGTCATCTTAGATTTATTCTCCTCATGTTTCAAAACTTTTACTATGTTTGGGTCTTGTGAGGTCAGCAGATATGTGTGGAGTCCCACAATTGCAGCTCTATACATGTAATCAATTTCAAGGAGGCCCATCCCTCCTTCGGAATGGGGAATATAAAATCTTGGTACTCGATTTTTATAAATCATTTGGTAAGCAGAAAGCACCCTTCTTGTTTTCCTATCTAATCTATCCAACACACTTTGGGGCCAGTCAGTCACTCCAAAACTGTAAGTTAGGACAGGAAGAACAAATTGGTTTATAGCTTGGATTTTTTTCCTAGATGCCAATGCTGTTTTCAGGATTAATTTAAGTCTTCTAAGGTATTCCTAAGTTTTATTTACATTTGTTCATGTTTTATTGTTGATCCTTTATCAATTCCCAGATATTTATATACTCCCTTTTGCTCAAGTTCTTTTATATCACATTCTTGTCCCAAACTGATGTTTTCCTGGTGCTGCAGTTTTCCCTGCTTTAAAGGTTGCTTCTGCACCTTTATCAAGACCAAGTGGCATTCTTATATCATCTGAAAAACATTTGACAACTTGCAGTTGTGCTTTCAGTTCCTCATCTGATGAGCTATACAGTTTTAAATCATCGACAAAGAGAAGATGAGAAATCTTTACACTTTATTGTTTTCTAATAGCCAAATTATAGCCATGGCCTAAGCTGTGAAGTAGGCAGCTTAATGGATTAAGGGCCAGGCAGAATAGCAGTGGTAACAGAGAGTCACCCTGGAATATCCCCCTTTGAATTTTATCCCTGGGATAATAATCTGTCCTTTATCATGGCTTAATTGCAATGTGGTCTGCCACTGTTTCATGGTCATTTTAATGTAATTGATCAGTGTAAGGTGTATCTTATACATTTTTAAGCACTCTTTTATCCATGTTGGATACTATCAAATGCTTTTTTGTAGTCAATCCATATCATACGAAGATTATTCCCCTTTTAACAGTTCTCCACTCTGACTTTATTTAACAACAAATGTTCCTTTGTTCCATACAACTTTATTTTATTGCCCTTTTGTTCTACTGTCATAATTGAGTTTTCTTATAAATGACTATAAACTCTCTCGAAATCAGTTCCCATGTTTTAGTTTATATTTTATTGGAAAGCAAGTTATTGATCTATCATTTTTAGGGTAGTTTACAGGTTCACTCTTACAGTAAGTATGAGCATTGTTTTTCCTGTTGTTATCCAGGTTAGTGTCTGTTCAGGGTGTGCATATAAATAGTTCTTACTCATGGCTAAATCTTCATGCAAAGATGTTAATACTTTTAACCAAAAGTTAGGTATTATATCTGGGCCTGGGGTTTTCCAATTAGAGGCTTTTCTTAACTTTGTTTCACTCTCTCTGGCTGTTAGTTCCTCCCATTTCATATCCTGTACCTTAAAAATGACTTGCTATCCACATCCCAACATGGTTTCCGACCCTCCCACAGCACTACTACAGCATTACTCTCCTTCACAAACACTGTCAACCACCATCGAAATAATGGGCTATTCGTACCCTCAATATTTCTAGACCTATCAAAAGCCTTTCATATGGTGAACCGCTTCTAGAAACTCTATCTTCCCTTAACATAAGCCCCTCCACTATATCCTGGTTCAGGAACTATCTATCTAACTGTCAGCAGGCTGTTCTATGACAAAAAGATCTGTCCCCACTACGACCAGTTAACATAGGTGTCCCACAAGGGTCCATCCTTGGGCCTTTGCTATTCTCACTATTTGCTAACCAAATAGCGTCATCAGCACAATCTGCTTCAGTTGTGTAATATGCAGATGACACCACTATTATATGTGCCTCCACTACCCTACATGAACTAAGAACCATTACTCAAAATAACTTGTCCTTAGCAGAAACATGGTTCACTAACATAAAAGTTATTCTCAGTCCCAAAAAAACCAAACTCATCCTCTTTAGCCCCGGTAGATCTCCACCACTAAATAATGACTTTACTATAACAGCTAAAGACAAGACACAAATCACCCCAACAACAAACACAAAACTATTAGGCATGGAAATTGATAGTAAACTAAAACACACAGCCCAAACAATTAAAACAGTTAACAAAAAGCTTGGCCTTCTATACAGAAACTGTCAGTTCATCACAAAACCTACCAAAGCCACATTAGCAAGGACTCACCTCTTATCCATTCTCCTTTATGCCTCCCCTATCTTAACTAACCTTCACCACACAGAACTAAGCAAACTGGAATCCTGCTACAATAAGATTGCCAAGTTTGCTACAGACGCCTCTCATAGATCCCATCACTGTTTAGCCCTCAACCAGCTCAACTGGCTTGAGTTTCCCCAACTACTCCTACTCAACCAACTATCAATAGCTCACAAGCTCTACTACTTTCCCAACAAAACCCCTGAACTCCAGGTTCTAATTCACCCCTACACCATCACTAGAACCCTAAGATCAAGTTTTGAGAACCAGATAAATGTCATCAAACATAAGAATGAGGCTAGTAAATCTCTCTTTGCCTGCTCTATTGCCAGAACCTGGAATTCACTTCCAGCCTACTTAACTGCCACCACCTCTATTTCCCAATTTAAAAAACTTCTTAAAACCCACTACAGTAATAACTGGCTCTGCTCATGTTACTCCCCAGGTTAGTCCATATCATTGCACTGTTGCTAGGATTCAGCTATGAATCAAAAGGTTCTCCCCAAGTCCAACTTGTAAAAACAGTTAAGTGGGAATTAGATTACTACCACATATGTTAGACAATGTGAACCTTTACGATCTATACTCTAATTTAATCTTAACATACATGGCTTTGTTTTCTTCTTTACTACTAATTCTTTCCACTTTAAACTGTAGTAGGGCTGAGAGCCTTCTCCCAAGACCTACCTATCCTCATATGTAATATATTTATAAAGTGCTTTTTTTTTCTTTTTGCAAACATGTTTTGTACTATGTTTCCATATTCAAGACTGTTTTTAGCTACTTTTTTCTGTATTAATGTTTGGAGCTTTTCTCCCCGGGCCGCCGCTGAAAATGGGCCTGTGTCCAGTCGAACTTTCATGGTCAACAAATGTAAAATAAAATAAAAATAAATAAATAATAAAAATAAAAACGTCTTATTCTTTCTTTTACTTCTAGCCATTTTGCATCTTTGTTATGTTCCACAGGATCTTCATAGATACTTCTCCAAAATGTATCTATTGCTTCATTTTTGGTGGTCTTTCAATTCCTTTTACCTTGTTTCCCAATTCTCTATAAAACCTTTTTGGGTCATCAATAAATTGTTTATTTTGTCTTCTTCTTCTTCTTTCAGCTTGTATTTTTCCTTAATATTCTGCCTGTGCTGAGATTTTTAGCTTGTTATTTGCGATAGTGCATGATAGATACTGGTGTGTTCTAATACTGCACATTGCTTTTATCAGGTCTATCTTTCTTAGTATTTTTGTTGCTCTGTTCCCTTTTCTATATTCTTCAGTGACACTTCTCGTTTTAGTTGCTTCATAGTTTTCTCTCATACTTCCATGATGGTATTCAATTTCTCCCCTTCCTTTCCCTCACTACCCTGTGTTCTTGTGGTACAACTTTATCAGTTATTAATTTAGCTGCACAGTAATATATTCTGTTTACTTCTCTTATATCGCATGGATCTCTATGGACAGTCCTAATTACTGTGTTTATTTGTTTTATCAAACTTCTGACTTTTTGGGTTTTATTGACCTTCCGCAGTCTATTTCTTTCATTGATCTTAATATGTGTATTTATGTCTATTAAATCAAGCAACTCTTCTTTTAGCTCATTTTCTTCTAAACTGATGGCACATTTTTTGTTTTCCATTTCCTGTGGGCATTCTATAGAAAGTTCTATAGCATTTTCCTGTGGCACATCCTCTTCAATTTCATCCTGTGCCATCCATTGCTCTGTCATATGGGAACTCACTGGTATATCACCCTCAACATTGACTGCATCAGAGTTTCCACAGTTTCCTGTTCCTTCCCTTGCTGTCCAGCTTCAAGTGAACATTTATACTGGTTCCCTGTGGAAGGGCACCTAACCATTTGATTCCCATTCCACTGGTTTCCCCTTAATTTGGATATCCATTGCTCTATCCTGTTGTGGTGCTTTCTGAATTAGATATTCTAAACTGAATCCTTCACTTCGCAGGTACTCCATAACCTCAATTTCTATTTCTTTAACTTCTCCATTACTAATCACCTTATTCTACTTTTCCTCTGTTTTCTTATTTTTTTGTATTGTAACGTTTTCCATGTCTGGTTTCCTTTGCCTGTATTTCTCTTCAAATATCTTTTGTGCTGCTCTTTTTGTATTGGTTAGTTTTGCTTTCTCCTTTGCATAAATATACCATATTAAATCTCTTTTCTCTCCCCTGTCCATATTTCTTCTTCAGATGTCTCCTGATATGCCTGTTTCTCCTTACTTTGCGGACTCACTCCGTCATGCTGTAATGTAACCTGTGTTAAACCTTACACCAAATCCTTCACTTCGCAGGCACTCCATAACTTCAACTTCTATTTTTTTTAATTTCTACTTTACTAATCTGCTTTTCTACATTCCCTCTTTGTGATATTATTTTTTATTGTGAAATTTTCCATATCTGGATGTCTTTGCCTGTGTTTCTATTCGAATATCTTTGGGGCTGCCTTCTTTATATTGAGGAATTTGGCTTTCTTCTTTGGATAAATATTGCACCATATCAAATCTCTTTCTTTCCCATGTTATTATTCTTTTTTATACTTTTCAAAAATCTCTATTTTTTGTTGTTTATATTATTGCACTTCCTCAGATGCTTCTTTTTTTCCAAACAGATCAATGTTTCTTGATTTATATACTGTTTTTCACAAATCTGTTGTATTAATGAATATGTATTTTTATTTGAAACTTCTGACAGTTTTTCTTGTGGAAGTATTTTCTTTTTTTTAATCTAATTTCTCTCTTAATCATTTTGTATATCTTGTGTCTGGAAATTCTGGGCTTTTTGCATAATAGTAACAATACATTATTTCTTTATTATCCTTAATAGTCCACTTTATCATCTTTATGGCTCTTCTTTGGCCTATCAGTTTTTGTGATTTTTGTGGGCTACTACTTCTTTCTACAATGGGGGGGGGCATCCTCCCCCTAGGCCTGGCCTGGCCCCATTGTAGGAATGCTTCCATATTTTGAGGATTCTACACTGTCATCTTTTCCAGTTCTGGCACCGGTGTGCCTACCAGGATTGGGCACTTTTTTATCCTGGGTCTTGTGCACCCAGCTATCTTTTTTAAATTTTAAACTACTTCTGTCCATGGTATATGCTATATAAATAGAGTTTATATATCAGTGTTGTCTTGGTAAGATTTTGTGAAAAATAGGGTCTACCATGCAAAGGTACTCACCAGGACTTGAGGCTGAATTCATTTTCAGCAATAATACTCTCCTTTACTTACTGACATCATCTCTCCATTCGGATCCCTAGTCTTCTGCATAGTAATTGTTATTCTCCTTAAGGATCTTCATCCAAACTCATAGGATCATAGGATCAAAGAAAGTTACTAGGCTATTGGCCCTGAGGCCCTTACAAGCCTAGCCAAATATTTAGCCCATGTTCTGACAAGTCAGCACCTGATGCCCCTGTCTAGCAGGGACACAGGTGGGATCCCAGGGGTGTATTTTCTGTTTCCCATCCAGTTATCCAGGCTGCACTTAAAAAGGGTTAATGAGGTACTCTGCTTGATGTGGAGAGGGAGTCTATTCCACAGAAGTGGGAGTCTCTGGGACACAAATCTGTCCCGCCAACTTGGAGCTTGGCTTGCGGATATGCAGCAGTTCCATCAAGGCGGAGTTTGAGATTGCTTTGTATGCCAGACAGTGGTCACCTCTGAGGAGTCTGTTTGAGACTGAGTAGAGGGGCAGGGCTTTTAGCCTATCTATGTAGGGTAGATGTTTGAGGCCCAAGAAAATCCCAGTTTCTCCTTGCCCCCCCCCTGTTTCATCATCATCATCCCTTTCCAACTGTTGAACAATCTTGATATACCTTCACGTGTGTGTGTGTCATACTGTCTATAAAAAAAGTATATGTATATATATATATATATATATATATATATATATATATATATATATATATGTGTGTGTGTGTGTGTGTGTGTGTGTGTGTGTGTATATATATATATATATATATATATATATATATATATTTACATTTCTTTGTTTGCTTTTTCCCCTGCCCTTTATACTGCCTCATTCATTTGGATAGAAATAGTTGTTTTACTGTAGATTCTGTCGCAGTGTTTGGGAAAGAAATGAAAAAACATATAAGACTTGGTAACTGTGATAAGAAGAACATGGAGAGTATTGCTTTGTGTGATAATGCTGAAAGAAAGTATGTGAGTAAAGTGCATTATCACACAGAGCAATAGTTTTTGTGTTCACTTGTCAAGATGTCTTAAGTCCTTGTTTAAAAAAAGATGTCCAAGTCCTATATGTCTTCTTTCTTGCTAAAACATACATAGTAATTATTTTCACTCACCTCCAGCTAGATGGCTTATATTTTAAAATCGCAAATTTCATTTCCCCTCTTTATAATGTTTATATCGTAAAACTCACCCACGTCTGACACTAGCATCCTTAATGATACTAATGATTATTAACCTGGAATCACACTCAGATTGTCAGTTTCACTTTTCATCTTTCACAATATTAATCCAAATTTATGGCTCAAAAAGTAATTCCTTTTGCTTTTCCTATTAATAAATGCAGAGCTAACATTACAGCAACAATTCTCAGTTTTCTAATTATACATTATTCAGCATTCAGTTATAGGTTCTCTGATTTAAATGCTTCGAACATTTATTTGCTGGGAGGTAAAGCCTTCAAAGTTTGAATACATTAGCTACATAGTACCTTGCACACAGTGGCATAATACTACAGTGGCTTAGCTATTTTGTGGCATAGGTTCTGCATAAGAAATGTAGCCAGATTCAGAAAACTAAAAAGTGAATTTCATAATAAGCAGCCATGTGCAGGGTGTGTAAGATTCAGAAAAGGAAGTTCTATCACATGACTAAGCCAAACCGCACACTTGGAAGCGGTATATGCTAATGGCTGTATAATGATATAGTGATGAGCAGCATTATTAAAATGACTCCCTCTGTCTCTCCTTATGAGACAAAGCAAGGTGATGGGGTGATTCGTAAATGTATAAATGTCATGCAAGAAAGCTGTGTCCACTGTATATCTGTGTCTGTCCAATTTCTTGTGTTCAGATTGACAGAATTGTTAATGGTAGTGGTTGCTATAGCTTCAGTAAATGCATATCTTCAAGTGACACTTATTGCTGTTGCCATTCTTGTCAGTGGCATAGACTCCACAACACTGACATTGTGGATTGGCACAATGTTGATGGGGGTACCATTCAAGAAACTGAGGACATGTGTTCCCAAAGGAGAAAGCCAAAACATGCCAGAGTTCTATGATATAGTCCATATCCTTGAGGAACTGGAGGCCATAGACTGTACCCACATTGAAATAAAGACTCTATTGGCAAATAGGGAAGGAGGTTAGTGAACCACAAAGGCTATCACTCTGTCAACTGCCAGATGGTCTGTAATGCACAGAGTATCATCTACAAAGTGCATGCAGGCCCCTCAGCCAGTTATCATGAATCCCATATATGGCACAACTGTGACCAATACCACTGGTTTGCAAGGTGTGACTTCCCACGGGGTACCCTGTTGGAGGTGCAAGATGTGCCCCAGAACCCCAGCTCATGACACCCATAAGAAATCCACAATATCAAACATACCGCAGATACAACTGCTCCCAATTTCAAACAAGAAACATTACTGAGCATGTTTTTGGGATGCTGGAGACACACTTTTGTTGTCTGACTTCATCCAGTAGTGCCCTTCAGTACATGCACAAAACTAGTGTCCATGCCTGCAGTGTTACACAATATTATATTTAGGAATTAGATAAGACATTGAGGGTAGTTGCAGTGGCAGCAGTTCCCAATACAACAGACAGCAGAGGCTGAATCAGAAGAGACATCAGAGGAGGAGTCAGCAGCAGCAGCAGCATGAAGTGATCATGCCAGATGGAGGCAGGCACAGTATGCTGTGGCAGAGACAGGGATTTTGCACATAGTTTCAGAATATAATATTCAAGAGTAAAGCAGATACACCACAGTAAAAATGATGCCTGCAAAACCAACACATGGTTGTACTTACTCATATATAGGCTGGCTATGATCTGTATCAGACATAGGCAACCCAAGTTGTCATAATTTGCAGAGATGGAGAATGGAGCATAGGAGCATATATCATTCACAGGTAAGTGTATTGGTGAGTTCTAAGAAGTACAAATGTAAAACACATTATTCAGTGAATTTCGTGAATTATCAGTACTGGACAGGAGGGGGGCCTTTAATTTTGAAAAAAAGTAAATGTCAGAGGAAATGTGTGATGCAGTCGGATTGCTGGGGTATGAATGTGGATTTGCAGACATACAGCCTCATTAGTAGCTTGAGCTACTCAACAGGTCCAGGGTATGCAAGGCAGAGAGTTCAGCATCCCATGCATGCACCAACACATGACAGCTGGATCTTAGCAAGAATTGCACTGGATGTACCATGACCCTGGATAGATAATGGTGTACTGAGTGATCTTGAACAATATCTGCTATGAGATATGCCTCCATAACAATGACCATGATCATATGGATGACCTCTCCTTGGAATAGACACCTCCACCAGAGATTGTGGGAGTGGGATTTCAGTCACCCAAAGCCACACTGACTTACATTTGTGGATGTGGCAGATGACTGGCTCCATGGATGGCCCCACACCTGTCAGGTGAGTCAGAGAAGGCCTTGCATGTTCCAGTATATGATTGATTTTTCTTGCATCTGAAGCCATCCTTGCAAGAAAAACAATTTCTGGTATTATTTTGCACTTTTACTACATGTTTTCACTGCATTATTCAAGATTCCTGTGCTATTTATTTTTTTTCTGCACTTGCTTAGTGTTTTAAGTTGCATTTTTCCACTACTGCAAGAACTGCCATTCTGCAATTCTTGTGCTTTACATACATTGTATCTATTGTTGCCAGTGCTTTTAGGCATCTGTTTTGTGGATCCCTAATACTTGGGCTCCAAAACAATGAATTTTACATTAAGAGGGTTAACAGTCTACACTCTTATGTCAGGAGAAGTCTGATTTCACCCATATGAAATGTAATTGCAGGTAGAAATCTTATTGTGTATTTATTTGATTGGCCTGAGGGCAAACCTTGTTTAAAAGTTGCTTTTTTCAGCTTGTATATAAGCTTCACAATTACACGATGCTGTCTTTCACCCAGTGGTGGTTAGCGGTGTCTTGTATAGTCAGAAGCACCAAGGAATTGTACTTTTCTCCATAAGCACTATCATTGAAATTCCCCTCAGTTCTGCGCTGCTCAAGGAGCAACTGGTCTATGCACTGAGCAGCAGTGCTGACTTATTTAACTGCAGATTACACTATTACAGTACCCACACATATAAGTACCCTCTCTGAAACTTCCACATTCTTTCACTGCTCAAGGAGTAACTAGTTTGAGCACTGAGCAGCATCGCCACATTTGTTAGCTGTAGATTACACTACTTAAAGCAACCAAGCCTCCTCCATTTGCAAACAACCCCCATTCTATTTCTTTGTAAAACACTTATTATTATTAAAGACTGTCAAACAAGGATGGGCACATTCCTACTATCTCTGCAGCTAGCTTGGTGGATGTGAGCATCCTGAGGCAACGTAGCAATTGCATCATGTTTATTGACGACCACTTAATTGTGGAACAGACAAATACAGTATGTGAGAGATGTAGTGACACAGTATCACTGGAGGCAAGACTGTCACATACAGACACCAAAAATGTCAGACAGATTGTCAGTGACACACTCACAACAATCACCACACTAGCTAAGGACCAGACACATAGATACACATATGCAAAGGTGTTCACATGTAACTTACCCAAAATTCAAAGGCTTCCCAGCTCTATCCTCAGCAACTCAGCATGCACACAAAGATGACAACTCCCACCTCATCACATAAAACTACTCCACATATTGCCACAACTACTGAGCCCATAAGGCATACCACCACACAACCCAATATTTTTGTCGTAGGAGATTCCATTGTGAGACACACTGATGTCCCCCTAACCAGGCTGAATAAGGAGAAGGTCACAGTTAGTTGCCTGTCAGGGGCCAGGATTAACCAAATTATGTAAGCACTCAGGTCAGTAAACTACAAGTACCAGCATGATTCAGTCATAGTCCATGCAGGCATGAATGACCTGAAATGAACCTCCCTGGACTATATGAAGAGAGGCATGATTGAACTCTCAGAATATGTACTGCAGGCTGGTATGAGCCTAGCATTGAGCAGCATTCTACCTTCTCCATGGATAATTTTGCAGTACCAACAGAAAACGATTGACTTTAATAACTGGCTTTACTACTGGTGTCACTGCAGGGGGGGGGGGGGGTCCAATATTTTTCAGCATGTAAAAACATGATTGACAGGTCACACTGCTTTGACAGCGATAGTCTGCACCTATCATTACTAGGTCTTGGATATTGGCCAAATCATTATTTGCCCCATAGTGCCTTTTTTAGCATTGGCAAACAGATAAACCTTCCAACATAGCAAAATCTACTTGTGATAAGCTAAAGGTATTACTGCTCAATGCTGGGAGTCTCAACAAAAAAACTACATTCTCTGGAAGCACTCCTCAACCTGGAGAACGCAGATATCTGTGCAGTTACTAAAACATGGTTCAAAGTCATAGAAAGCACCCCACCAGTGCAAGGCTATAATGCCTTCCATACATTCAGACCACCTACTGCACATGAAAAGACAAAAGGTGGAAGCTTATCAATCTATATGAAAGATAAGCACACATTAAGACTGATTAAACAATATAACATGCTTGAGCTACTCTATGTCCAACTAACCATAGGTAAAATCCCTTACCATATCCTTGCTAGCTACAGGTCCCCACCATGACCCAGAAAAAACATATCTGATACCTAAATGTGCTAGAATCTCTTACCATTCAGTCTAACATCATACTCATGGGTGATTTCATCTACTCCTCCATTAGCTAGGAGGTTTGAAGACCACTAACATACAGGCTTAAAGATTTATAGACTTTGTCAGTGCAAATGTCCTGAAAAAGCTAGTCTGCACTCCCACTAGGGGCACAAATATCCTAGACCTGGTACTAACAAACATAAGGAAGTATTGCACCTTTCTCCCTCAAGTATAATGTTCTTACAGTTAGATAGGAAAACAAAGTGGTCTCCTCTGAAATAAATATAAAATTAGAACCTCAATCCAAACCCAGAACCTTTAAGAACTTTTCTAAGGCTAACTACCTCCTATTAAGTGACAGCATAGCTAATTTCCAAGCTCCCCCAAACTGAGAAAATATGGAGGCCTATGTGAAGATGTACACAAAAGCACTG
Source organism: Protopterus annectens (assembly GCF_019279795.1). NCBI lineage: Eukaryota > Metazoa > Chordata > Ceratodontiformes > Protopteridae > Protopterus > Protopterus annectens. The sequence goes on from NC_056735.1 coordinate 947,531,571, forward strand.
TATAGCCATGTAAAAGGCTGCATAGAAACAGCAGTACCAGACCAAAATAGACCTAGGCCAAACTGCAAAAACAAGCACACGGGTGGATCTCTACTGCAAATAGGTTGTACATCAAAAGAAAGAAAATCCTGTCCAGAAGTAGAAAAGGACATACACAACAGGACAAAACCCTCTCATTAGTTTAAACAAGCAAATCTTGGGACAATTTAAGTCTTCAAAAGCCAGCTTCAAAACAAAAATGGCCTCCCAAGCAAATGATACCCATAAGGCATTTTTCAGTTATGTCAAAAATCTTAAGGGCAACACCCAACAATGTGTGGACTTAGTTGTAGATGGCACCACCTATACCCGGCCAGAAGATATAGCAAATCTGCTGGATGATAAATTCAACTCATATTTCACCCCCATTACCTCTGGTTACCCCTCCACCACACCTCTACTAGTTATCATAAAATAACAAGTTGGTACTGCATTCTGTAAAGCCAATAGCATGGCCTCAATTGGTCTCAACAATATTCCAGGATGCCTCTTAAATAGCTTGAAATATGACCTATCTCTCCCACTAGGATCTCTGTTTAACCATAGCCTCCAGACAGGCTTTGCCGCTGGGGAGTAAAAGACAACAATGGTCATCCATCTGCATACAGTGGAACCATCAATAGACCAAGGAAATTACAGACCCTTAAGTCTGACTAGTCTCATATGCAAGGCTATGGTAAAAATAATCATGGACCTGATAAACAATGACACTGGAAATCTCCAAGCATTTTATAAACCCAGTTTGGCTTTGTCAAGGGCAGGTCATGCCTGCTCAGTCTGGTAGACTTCTTTGAGAAAGCCACCAAGACTATGGATGAGGGTAAAACAGTGCATACTGCCTACATTGACCTAGCTAAGGCATTTGACACAATTCCCTACTCAGATATTGTAGATAAACTCATAAAATTTGGCATAAATCCCTACATCACCAGGTGGGTAGTCAACTGTCTCACAGACAAGACACATGTTGCCAGAGTGGGGGAATCCAGATCCAGCAAGAGGCCAGTTACTAGTGCTCTACCACCGGGCTTAGTGCTTGCACCTTTCCTGTTCAGACTATATTTCTCTGAAGGCAAGGCTAATGTAGATGGCCTTTGGCTGACTAAGTTTGCTGACGACTGCAAGATGGGAGCAATTACTGAAATCCCCAAAAGACATAGACATCCTTCAGAAAGGTCTGATGCAGACGAATAATTGGTGCCAGAGTCATGACCTAAAAGTACATGTAAAGAAATGCATAATTATACCCTTTGGGAAGTCAAATATCCTTGCAAATTACAACATTAATGGCACATCCCTAAGGGTGAACACAGTGCTGCGAGATCTAGATACACAGACAGTATCCTGAACTTTGACCACCATGTGTTCACAGTGGTGAGGAAGTCATTCTATGTGGCATAGCTTATAAGTAAGGGCATAGCATCCAGATCGAAGGAGGTTATAGTCTTACTATACTTGGCCTTCATCAGATCAATAACTGAGTACAGTGCACCTTTTGGCATGTACCTGACCAGGCACTTGCAACAACTAGAGAGGTAGAAAACAGTTTGATTACAACTTTACAGAATGTGTAGCAGCAGACAGACCACTGATGACAGCTTATGAAGTGCCTGATTATGCAAAAGAAATCAAAAACACCAGTAGTACCGGAAATGAATTATTACATAGTAAAAAAATACAAAACTGGGCATTTTTAAATCAAGTACTTTATTCAAATATATTATTTCTTTGCCCTTATTAGAATAGGCTATGGAGTCTGTTTAGATGCTACCATTTTGAGGTGCATTATAGCTTTCATTTAACTAAATCTGTGTACAAGTACAAAGGAAGGTATGAGCAAGTAACGCCTTTCTTAATAATTACTGTAAACAATAAAGCAAAGTAATTCACTGTAATTCATCAGTCACAAACATGATTCACATTGCATGGATTTTACTTACAAATGTCTATTTAAAAGAAATTGGTGCTATATATAATCACTGCTAGGCTCAACAGTCATTAAAACAAAATTCAGATCACACCAGCTAAACTTAAACATGATACAAAGTGCACAGATAAATCAAAGTCTAAGGTATACAATTTGTTTCAACACAGGCTAGAGATATGTAGACCATCTGTCCTCCTGTGTTTTCCAAAAAATAAAAAAAAATGTACATATATATATATATATATATATATATATATATATATATATATATATATATATATATATACAGATTATATATATATATATATATATATATATATATAGAAGACCAAAAGATCCACTTTTTAAAATGCTGAAACTTCAGAATATCGAGTCAGAGAATACCAAATCTGTGAAGGTAGGTATTGTTTTGTGCTTGAGTAGTGTGGTATCCCTTTAAGAAGTGATGCATTTTATTAAGTATATGTGGTGGATGTGTACTGGTGAAAGGAATGTGTTGTAAAAGTTCTGAAGTAAAGGGTAAGGATGATTTTTATTGTTGAGGGTAGGATTCGTGTATTTGTAGGCAAATTGTTTGAGTGTTGTTTGTAGTGCCATGATAAGTGAGTGGGAATGGATGTGTTTGTGCTGGCAGGATGTATGTACTTAGGGAAGGGAGTGGTATGTGTGTTACAAAGTATTCAGACATCTGTTATGGAGATAGTGGTACATTGGGGAATGGGAAATTTACCTTTCCTCCACTGTAGTGTGATCTCGGAGTTGGTATATTAAATTTGCAGGGGGTGTGGGGTGTGCAGCTCCCCACAATGGGGGTGCATAACATAGAAAAGTCAGCAGTGCTTTATTTTGTATTTGTTGGTTTGTGTTTTGTGATATAGGGTGTGAGGTTTATGTTTTAATTGTGTTTTTTGATATTTTGGAAGTCGATCTCATGCACATTCAATATATTTTACTTTTGTGGTTATGGTCTCGATATTCTGTTCTTCGATAATGCAAGATTTCATGATTTGAAAGTATATATATATATATATATATATATATATATATATATATATACACACACACACACACACACACACACACACACACACACACACACACACACATGCTTCTGCAGATTTACTTAACTTGAAAACATGATAACCATACAGCAAAACATCTGAATTCTTTTGATTATCATATAAAAACTTTTACATACATTGTATGGTTTAATAACTGACAGAAAACAGCTTTGTTATTTTTTTATTAGACACAATATGATCTCAGCTCTTACTTTAGAAGTTCAGAAGCTTCTAAGAGGAGCTCTATAAAACAGATTAATTAGAAAAACAGGAAATTAGATGGAACTGTTACTTTAAATTGTATCGAATTATGGCCTGAATAATCACTTCTCAGTCAAAAGTGTTATGGCTTAGACCTAAAAAAACAATTGGAGTTGTGAATGAGTATTTTAATGTGTTAAATGAATTGACAGTTGTATGTGGTATATTAGTATAGTTTTACCTGATGCTTGCTACATACACATATGTGTCTGTGTGTTTGCTGAGGGATAGGTGTTTGAATGTCAGTTATTTAATAAACTTCACTTGACTGTAACTCTGCATTATTTTATTATTTTTTTTTTACCATTTCACTTGCTTAGCTCACTGAAAGATTCCAGACCATGACCCAGCAGGCTAGCAAAACAATTAAGCTATCTTTCAGTTTTAATTATTTTCATCAAAAAGTGATGTGAATTAGCATTAGAAACAGAAGGTTTCACCCTAATTTAATTGCCTAATTAAACTGCATTTAGTAATTGATTCATTGAAATGAATTTAGCATCAGCAGCCCAAGTGTTCTATCCACAATGTGCTATAAACAGTTACTAGCCACAGTCAATCAATACCGCACATCCGTGTTCCTGCCCTTCGTGAATTTACAGTGCTACCCAAAGACCATTAATTAGAGTTAGTAAGAAGTCTAATTTGTAAACAGCCATCTTATGATAAATGCAAACTGGTGAGTGGAAGTTGCCTTTAAAAAAGTGCTTGCCAGTTCAGTGGTTTGATATTCTTAGATGAGCTGAGAAGCAATTCTGCTACCTAAAAAAATGAGCATGTATCTTTCCTATTTATGGCCTGATTCTTATGGTGGAGTGGCATACATAGGGAAGACAGGGCCATAGAACCAGATAAACTATTGACAAGGCACCTAGTTGAGTTTTTTTCCCCTAAATGTAAATTGATAAGCATTCCCTTTTCTTGTTATTGGAGGTGTTCTACTAAAGCTTATGTCTGCCTTGATTTTGCTAAGGTATTTGAAACCATCTCCCATACTAGCACAATTAATAAACTAAATACATTAGAAATATACCTCTATGTGATAAGAAGGATAGCCAGTTGACCAAAAGACATAGTTCATAACATAAATCACACAATGTGGGCAACCAGGTCAGTGTCAGGGAACATAAAGGTGACCAGTGATGTCCTGCAGGGCTCAGTGCTAGGACCGCTTCTGCTCACTGTTTTCTTCTCTGACACACAAGCTAAAAACAAAGACCTATGGCTAACCAGTTCTGCAGATAACATCAAACTATGAGTCATTGTCAAATCCCCTTTGGACACAGAAACCCTCCATCAGGAACTTATAAATGTTTGTGTATTAAAAATGGGTTTAAATTAAATGGTAAAAAATGCTTTATTGTTGCATTTGACAGACGATCCCCCAATAATATATACTATAAAACAAACCAAAGTTGTGCACTGCTGCTTAAAGGTCCAAACCCAGAAACAAAATATAATCCATAGAAAAAACAAGGAAGGACCACCAACCTACTGAAAATTAAATTATATTATTCATGAACAAGACAGGATAAGCGCTTTCACGGGTATAAACACACTTCTTCCAATCTCCAATCATATAGACTGACAATACTTCACTTCAAACGAAGATGTAGTTATAGATCTGGGAACAGGGGTTAACAAACTCCCTCTCCTTTGATTACCATGCTGTCAGTCAATCCTTCTACATCTGATCAACAAAGGAATATCATCCAGATCTAAAGAGATCATTGTCCTCTTGCATTCAGCACCGATCAGACAAGATACAGAATACAAAGATCTCTTTGGGATCTACCACAGCAGACATGTCAAATAGTTGGAACCACTCTAGACGTTCGAAACAAAGAAAACAACAGGCTTAAAATCCATAAGCTACCAGAAAACAACTGGAGCACTGTCCTCTTTTGCTGTGTCGTATGGCTCGTCAGGGAAGACCTATGCCTTGCCTTTTGAGCAATCAGGAATCCAGTTGTCTAGAATATTTTGTACCTCCACAAAACAAGTAGTCCCACAAATTCCAGAGAAAGGGATCTAGACTTTCCTCAGCAGATTGATTAAACAAAGTGGAGAGACAAACTCGTTACTCAGTAGATCCCTTGCCTCTGAAATAGACTCCCCCTGCAGATGAAGCAGTGTGAAACACTATCTTCCTGCAAGAAAAACATAGATAATTGGATGGATATTCATAAAACTCACCCCAAGCTTGGCTAGTCTAGCATGCCTTGAGAGAAGAAGTACAGTATAGGGTAAGTACTCGCAAGGCATACTTGGTGCAAAGTTCAGTAGCTTTGAATCATCTGTGTGTGCTTCTCTGATTCTATTGCTGGACTACAGCCTCATTGGCTCTTCATCCCTGTATCTGTGGTGAATACCAGATGCAAGATGTCTATATTTATGGCAGAATTTGGCTTATGACACTTATTTGTATGGAACCTGCTTTGTGTATGGTACCACGCAGGAGTAAAAAGTTCAGGAACACGTGTGGTACAATAACAGAGTAGTGGATGTTGCACATTGTTAGCATGCATATATGCAGGCCACACATAAAGAAACATTTTATATAAATATAAAGAATACAAATGTACCAACTACAAGGGTAAATGAACTCCGCACTACTATAAACAAAAAAATAAAAAACAAACAGTGTTGAGTCCGAAACACGGCCAGTTCATAATGCAAATCCTTTATTACAAATAAATAGTAAGCGCTTTCACGAGAATCATACTCACTTCATCAGACCATATTAAAAATACATTAAACAACAATGCGAGCTTTTAAAACCAACTCATCCAATCACAAAACTCCTTCAATATCACACCCCCTTCTTCTTAAAGAAACTACATGTTAAACACAATTTGACCTCCCTATGGCACATGAAATATATAATATAAAACGTATTTGTGCACTCAATTCACACATACTGCAAAACTGCATCAGCTAAAGAAATAAATACATGTTGAATGAAGCCAACGTATATTTAAAAATTGCACACATAAATGTTATATGAAAAAATATATAAAACATATATAAAAAACACATGTAAAGCATATAAAAAAAGCATATGTAAAGCGCATAAAATACATATATGTATAGACTTCCTAAACATACTGAGTAGAATATGTTATTTATGAGTACACCAAAACACAAATATGTGAATTACAATTACATAAAAAAAGATCTAGGTTTTAAAAAGGGTTTCAATGGCACTTGTCCATTCAGTCCCATCTCTCCATCTGCCTTTAATCGAACAATCCACTTCACTTCATTAACTTTGGTGTGATTACAGAGATCTCCTTTTCGGTCAGTAATTTTACTTGTTCAATCACCATAAATTTAAATTTATGTTCAGTTGTGTTATGGCTAACATGTTTGGCAAGGGTTTTTTATTATTTTGAATACTGATGTTATATATGTGTCCCCTTATACAATCTCTAAGTCTTTTGTTGTTTTTTCCAACATAAAAAACATAACACACAGTGCACTGAGCTAAATATACTATACTAATGCTATTACAGTCAGCTTTCATGTAAAATCTGTATTCCTTTTGAGTAACAGGATGAATAAAAATACCACTGCTGTTAACATATTGACAGTAATTGCAGGCTAGGCAAGGCTGTGTGCATCTGGTTATTTCATGTTGCCCATGATCTTTATAACTAGTGTCCCTATATTCACATAATAATCTCTTTATGGATTTTTTATTTTTATATCTGAAACTCAGGCAATTCCCCACTACATTCTTAACTTTCGTGTCAGTAGTTAGAATGTTCCAGTGCTTAGTAATTATTTCTCTAATATATTTATTATCATTACTATGAAATAATCGATATTTCACTTTTTCATTCACTGGTATCTGCAATCCTTTAACATGTAGTAGCCCATTCCCCTTAGACAAATGGGGCAAATAGAAGTAGCTCTTGCTTGACGTACATTATCAAAAAGAGGGGAAATTTGAGCATCACTACATCCACTCCTTACAAAATTGTTATTTAAATGTCTTAACTCATCTTCAAACCCTATATCAGATACATTCAGTCTGGAAGCTCTAACAGCTTGCCCCTTAACTACATTGGAAAATACATAAGGGGGGCATACTGTTCCTGTGAAGTAATTTATTATGATAGCATGACTTTCTATAAACTCCAGTGGTAATTTTACCAAATCTATCTTTCATAACTCTAACATCTGGGAAGTCCATGGTAAATACATCCTTTTTGATGTCAAACTTTAAAAAACTATCAATATTTTGCAAGTATTCACAGAACATAGAAAATTCATCATCACTCCCTGTCCAAATGAAAAATACATCATCCAAAAAAATGGCAGTAAAAAGGGATGTTTTTTCTAAAATCCTCATTATTTAAAATGTGCTTCCCTTCCCAAACTGCCATGAAAATGTTGACATAGCTGTTGGCACAGGCTGTGCTCATAGCTACGCCATCAAGATGAAGGTAAGATTTGGTGTTAAAAACAAAAACATTGTTGGTTTAGACTACGGGCATAAAGGTACATAAGATATCTATATTGATTTTCTTATTATCACTATTCACTACTAAATATTCCCTTAGGGCACAAACCCCATATTCATTCGGTATTTTAGTAAATAAAGAACAAACATCCATCGTTACAAAATCAAACTGTGCTGTATCATCCCATTCAGAAAAAAATGTGGTATAAATCCTGTAAAAAATCTTTGGTGTCCTGCAATATATATTCTTATTACAACTCACAATGGGACGTAATCTCTTTTCTATGTAAATGGAAAGTGGTTTAGTCAAACACCCCTCGCTTGACACTACAGGTTGTAAGGGGGGGTTATATGGATGTTTGTGAATTTTGGGGATCCTTTCTATACATGGTATCTTAGGGTGTTCAGCAAGACAATACCTATATGTATCATCCCTAATGTGTCTTTGATTTAAAAGTTCTAAAAGGATACTCTCTATATGCCCTTTCATATTAAATGTCCTTGGTGCATCAATCAATTTATTAACTTTTCTATTGATCGACATTTCATACATACTATTCTCATAGAAGATGTAACCATGATGACTGTCGGTCCATCTTTGTCGGTGGGTTTTATAATAATGTTAGCATCCCACTGTAAATCTCTCAAAGTTTCTTGTTCACATCTACTTAAATTATAAAAATTCCTCTTATTGCGAGACTGATTAAATATCGAATAAAAGTCATCTGTACATAGCTTACCAAATGCTTCTAACAGTGGGTGATTAATAGGCATATAAATGCCATTTTTTTTTTTTTTTTTAAATATGGGTATTAGCAACAGTACCTGGTTCAGAAGCCAAAAATGCATCTTTAATATCACATTTCAAATAAACATCTTTAGGTCTAATATTGTTTCAGTTAAATCCGCTGGTTGTGAAGGTATAAAAGTCAGCCCTTTTTCAAGGATGGAGGTTTCATAAACAGTTAAAACCTTTTTGGAAATATTCCATATCAATGAAGGCTCACATTTCTCCACATTTTTTGATTGTTTGAAACCCCTCCGCTTCCAATGTATTTTTTCTCTTCTGTCTCCCCCTGCTTCTAAATTGACTTCGACTGTACTTTTTCCTTTGCCATATAGGTAGTGGTAACCCCATAAAATAATTATTCTGTTTTTTGAGGCATCTTTCCTAGCAGTTTGTATATTCTACTCAGTTTAGGAAGTATATATTATATGCTTTACATATTTTTTTAGATATGTTTTATATATTTTTTCATATAACAGTTATATGAGCAGTTTTTAATATACGTTGGCTTCATTTAACATGTATTTATTTATTTAGTTGATACAGTTTTGCAGTATGTGTGATTTGAGTCCACAAATACGTTTTATATTATATATTTCATGTGCTGTATGGAGGTCAGATTGTGTTTTGCTTATAGTTTCTTTAACAAGAAGGGGTGTGATATTAAAGGAGTTTTGTGATTGGATGATTTGGTTTTAAAAGCCCACATTGTTGTTTAATGTATTCTTAACACGGTTGATGATGCGAGTATGATTCTTGCGGAAGCGCTTACCATTCATTTGTAATAAAGGATTTGCATTGTGAACTGGTCATCCTTCGGACTCAACACTTGTTTGTTTTTTATTTTTTCATTTATATTAGTGCAGTTAGTTTACCTTTGTAGTTGCTGCATTTGTATTCTTAATATTTTTGTATTTTGTTTTGCATCATCTTGGGAGCATGACTGAAGGAAATTTGATTATAGAGTTGATTATAACCCACCGCAGGTAGCTGTACATAACCAACATATTGGCAGGGCTGATGGCACTAATAGGAGACCAGAGGAGCAATGTCAAGAAACAGTCAAGCTTTATAGAAGATTCGATATACTGGTTAATACTGGAGATAATCCTTTGCTAAGTATGTATAGGTCTCAACCTTTTCAGAAGCAAATGTGGAACACAAACCCTAGCAATGCGTGACAAACAGTCAAAATGTGGAACACCCTTTTTTTGCACTGCGTGAAAATGCACCATTTCCATGGGGCCTGGTTGAAGTAGGCTTTTTGACAAAAATATTACGTTAGCAAATACTGTACATTTGTTAAGATTCAATAAGACACATGTCAATAAATAGTTAGCAGAAACCATTGATAAAATGCAATATACTCAGTAGAAAATAATTACAAAACAATATTCAAGGGCTCTTTAGCACCTGCTTTTCCAACCCCTCCATATCCTCTCCCAACTAAAAAAGGTAACTCATCCAATAAGGGACATCAAAAATGTTTAAAATATTGCTGCCATGACAGAATAAGCAAATGTGAATTAATATACACTTTCTGAAATAAAAGCAGTCTATAATTATTTAGTAAATCTAATGCACCATCTTTTCTCCAAAGGTAACCAGCCCAGCTCTCAAAGAAACAGGGACAAATCCAGAAATAATCAGGGGACACTTAGTATGTTGACACATTGAGAGAAGAGAGAATGTGAACAGAGAATTGCTCTTATAAAACTTAGCAAGTTGCTTAAATAACTGAATTTAACATGCATTTTCCTGATGGATATGGTCTATGTCAGACTTTTAATATTCAGTAATTTGCCAGAAAACCACAAATTTTATGAGCAACAGACCAAAAGGCAAGAATCTGGACATTCTGCAAAAATCTGTAACTCCAATCTTGTCTGAAACAAAGTTTAATCAGTCCTGCACTCTCAGCCACTTACCTCAGCCCAGTAAGGGAACAAAGCATCTGCAGCTCCAAGTTCAGCAGTCCACATCCTCCAAATGCAATCAGGGATTAAAAAAATAAATCATCCCAGTGACAGCAGCACCACCACGACAGTCCCAATTCCCGAATCAAGTAAAATGAATTGTAGTCCTTTGCCCTAAGGTTAGTGGCCCTGTGTACAGCCAAAATCGTACCTGATGAAATGCACTTCCACAGCAACTCCCATTCAGCAGGTGCCTCCCTGTCTAGTCTCTGTACCCCATCCCTCTTACCCACAATCATAACAAATGAACTGCATGAAGATTCAAACAGTTCAGTAACAAGAGGATAGCGTGCATTCAGAAAAAAACAGCCGTAACTCTCAATGTATTCTTTTCTGCTCCCTGCAGTATCCTTTTTGAAAGTATTGTAGTGGCACGAAAACTAGTAGTGGCACGCGCTTGGCCACATTTTGTGCCTCCCTAATGGCTCCCTTTGCAACAGGAACATATCCTTGATTGGCTTGTATGCCGCAATGCCGATTGGCTTTAATTGCGGTATACAAGCCAGTCAAAAATTGTAAAGCAGAGCTACCACTGTTCAAAGCGGAACTGCGGAACAGTGAGTTAAATCGATACCAAATGCAGAGCATTCTGCACAATCCAGAGCACTTGGCAGCCCAGTATGTATGGACAGAGAAGCCATGGGTAATACAGAACAGGAAAAGATTAGCAGTTTGGAAATGAGCCAACGTATACATGCGCTTGAAGACTGCATGTATATGCTGAAGAGATTCCAAATGCAATTACAGCACTTTGAGGCATGTTTAATGAACTGCATCATCCCTCCTGGTTTTAGGGTACTTAATATGCCTAGCCAAGGTGAGCATTTTCCGGAGTTATTAAAGTGATGGCAGCAAATTCATCTAGAGACTGGATTTTCATATATGAAACTGTTGAATGACTTTTTTGGTATTGAAGAACAGTTGCTGAAAGAAACTATTAAAAAAAAGTGGAGTTATATGATGAATATCCGGGGCAGTTTCTGGATTCTAGGCTTGCACAGGTTTTTGATTCAATCGAATTGTATGAGAAAAGACTTATGCAAGGAAAGTTGAAAAAGATAGAGATATGCAAAACTTTCACTTGGGGAGAGTGTTCTTTTGGCCTAAACCACATAAAGAAATGCACCGACATGATATTAGAAAATAAATTGACACGGTTAAAACTGTGGAGATAGCAGCTGGTAACCACACCACTGAACACACATCTGTGTCATTCAGGAATACAGACTCTAGTGCTGTTGGAGCTAACAAAGTAGATGGATGTTTCATCCCAGAAGAAATAGAGAAGTTACCATCCCATAGACAGGATATTAATAAAGATAAAAACCATTACATTTCATCTGCCATTACTGTGACAGCCATGGTACATTCTGGAGAAGTGGCAGTTATACGGCCAATATAATCTCTACAGACTGCTATGAAAGATGCCTCAAAAATACAGAATAATTCTTTTATGGGGTTACCACTACCTATATGGCAAATGACAAAGTACAGTTGGAGTTGATCTAGAGACAGGGGGAGACAGAAGAGGAAAAAATACATCGGAAGCGGAGGGATTTCAAACAATCAAAAATGTGGAGAAATGTAAGCCCTCATTTATATGGAATATTTCCCAAAAGGTTTTAACTGTTTATGAAACCTCCATCCTTTAAAAATGATTAACTTTTATACCTTCACAACCAGCAGATTTAACTGAAACTATATTAGACCTAAAGATGTTTATTCAAAATGTGATGTTAAAGATGGATTTTTTGGCATCTGAACCAGATACTTTTCCTAATACGCATATTTTTTAAAAAACTAGCAGTTATATGCCTATTAATTACCCACCGTTAGAAGCATTTGGTAAGCTATGTACAGATGATTTGTATTTGTTATTTAATCAGTCTCACAATAAGAGGAGTTTTTATAATTTAAATAGATGTGAAAAGAAGTTTTGAGAGATTTACAGCGGGATGCTAACATTACTATATACCCACTGACAAAGGCGAACTGACAGTCATCATGGACACATCTTTCCATGACAATAGTATGTATGAAATGTTGAATGATAGAAAAGTTTATAAATTGATTGATGTACTAGGGACATTTAATATGAAAGGGCATATAGACAGTATCCTTTTAAAACTTTTAAATCTGGATACATCTTTCTATGAGAATAGTATGTATAAAATGTTGAGTGATAGAAAAGTTTATAAATTGATTGATGTACTAGGCACATTTAATATGAAAGGGCATATAGGTAGTATCCTTTTAGAACTTTTAAATCAAAGGCACATTATGGATGATATGTACAGATATAGTCCTGTTGAACACCTAAAGATACCATATATACAAGGGATCCCCAAAATTCACAAACATCCATATAAACCCCCCTTATGACCTATAGTGTCAGGTGAGGGGTGATTGACAGAACCACTTTCCATTTATATAGAAAAGCAATTACGTCCGATTGTGAGTTGTAATAAGAATATATTGCAGGACACCAAAGATTTTTTACAGAATTTATACCACTTTTTTTCTGAATGGGATGATACAACACAGTTTGATTTTGTAACGATGGCTGTTTGTTCATTATTTACTAAAATACCAAATGAGTATGGGATCTGTGCCTTAAAGGAATATTAAGTAGTGAACAGTGATTATAAGAAAATCGATATAGATATCTTATGAACCTTTATGACCCTAGTCTTAACCAATAATGTTTTTGTTTTCAACACCAAATATTGCCTTCAGCTCGATGCCAACATTTTCATGGCAGTTTGGGAAGGGAAACACATTTTAAATAATGAGGATTTTAGAAAACACATCCCTTTTTACAGCCACTTTTTAGATGATGTATTTTCATTTTGACAGGGAGTGATGATGAATTTTCTATGTTCTGTGAATACTTGCAAAATATTGATAGTTTTTTAAAGTTTGACATCAGAAAGCATGCATTAACCATGAACTTTCTAGATGTTATAGTTATGAAAATTGGAATTGCTAAAATTACCACTGAAGTTTATAGGAAGTCATGCTATTGTAATAAATTACTTCACAGGAACAGTATGCACCCCCCTTATGTATTTTCCAATGTAGTTAAGGGGCAAGCTGTTAGAGCTTCCATACTAAATGTATTTGATATAGGGTTTGAAGATGAGTTAAGACATTTAAATAATTTCGTAAGGAGAGGATATAGTGATTCTCATATTTCCCCTATTTTTGATAATGTACATCTAGCAAGAGCTACTTCTATTTGCCCCTGTTTTTCTAAGGGGAATGGGCTACCACGTGTTAAAGGACTGCACATACCTGCAAAAGAGAAAGTGAAATATTCATTATTTTATAGTAATGATAATAAATATATTAGAGAAGCATTGGAGCATTCTAACTACTGACAGAAAAGTTAAGAATGTAGTGGGGGATTGCCCAAGTTTCAGATACAAAAATAAAAAATCCACAAAGAGATTATTATGTGAATATAGGGACAACAGTTATAAAGATCATGGGCAACATGAAATAACCAGATGCACACAGCCTTGTCTAGCCAGCAATTACTGTCAATATGTTTACAGCAGTAGTATTTTTATTTGGGTCTATATTATAACATCGAAGTCTAAAAAACATTGAATGTTATAATATCGACCCCATTCAATTGAAACTCCAGAAAACCAAACAGTCAGAATAGCAAATTTTTCCCAGGGAAAAAAAATAGCTGTTCCAACAAACATACACACAACTCAAGCACACCAAAATAAATAATCCACACACATACATTTCAGGAAACCCTACACTAAACCAGACATACACCACTAGCTACCCACTTACCTTAACTCAACCCTAACGCTAAGGTCCCTAACTATCGCACACTCACCTTACCCACTCCCTAACCCTAACTCACCTACCCCACCCTAACCCTCATGTCCACACAATCACACATTTACCTGACACGTGCCCTAACCCTAACTCACCTAATCCATGCCCAATCGCACACCCACCTTCATTCGCACACTTACCTTAACCCGGTCCATAACCTTCGCTCCACAGTTGAGGAAATAGCGAAGCTGCAGAAATGGCCAACTGAATACTTTCCCTAGGAAAGTATTCTGTGTTCTGCAGCTTTGCTATTTCAAGTGTTCGCTCTACTGGGTTCGATATTATAACATTCAAAGTTTTTGAACTTTGATGTTATAATATAGACCCTTTTTATTCATCCTGTTACTCAAAAGCAATACAGATTTTACATGAAAGCTGACTGTAATAGCATTAATAAAGTATATTTAGCTCAGTGCACTGTGTGTTATGTTTTTTATTTTGGAAAAATCAACAGAAGACTTAGAGATCGTATAAGGGAACAGATAAATAACATCAGTATTAAAAATAATAATAACCCCTTGCCAAACATGGTAGCCGTAACAAAATTTAACATAAATTTAAATTTATGGTGATTGAACAAATAAAAATTAGTGACTGAAAAGGAAATCTCTGTAATCACACCAAAGTTAATGAAGTGAAGTGGATTGTTTGGTTAAGGGCAGATGAAGAGATGGGACTGAATGGACAAGTGCAAATGAAACCCATTTTAAAAGCTAGATCACTTTTTTATGTAATTGTAATTCACATATCTGTGTTTTGGTGTACACATAAATAAAATATTCTACTCAGTTAGTTTAGGAAGTTTATATGCTTTATATACGCTTTTTTATATGCTTTACATATGTTTTTTTATATATGTTTTATATATTTTTTCATATAACAGTTATATGAGCAGTTTTTAAATATACATTGGCTTCATTTAACATGTATTTATTTATTTAGTTGATGCAGTTTTGCAGTATCTGTGATCTGAGTGCAAAAATACGTTTTATATTATATATTTCATGTGCCGTAGGGAGGTCAAATTGTGTTTAGCTTGTAGTTTCTTTAAGAAGAAGGGGTTGAATATTGGAGGAGTTTTGTGATTTGATGATTTGGTTTTAAAAGCCTGTGTTGTTGTTTAATATATTTTTAATATCGTCTGATGAAGCAAGTATGCATACCTCTCAAGTGTACCTCATTATGAGGAACGTACCTCATTTGGGGTCTTAAAAAGTTCATGTTCCTCGAAGTTCCTTAAAGTTCCACATTGAAAGAGTCTGTCACACATTCAGTGTTAGGAATTTAATTAAGTGAAATCCATGGTTAATAGAAATTAATCATATTAATTCATTAAAAGATCTTCTTTATAAGTAAAACCAGCATATTTTAACCATCCTATGACCTTCCTAGTTGAAGTTGTTCATAAGCCATTAGTATGTGTTCCACATTTTGTCCATTTGTTCCACATTATGAGGGCTAGTGTTCCTCATTTTGGAGATGGAAGGTTGAGAACTATGATTCTTGCGAAAGCGCCTACCATTTATTTGTAATAAAGGATTTGCATTGTGAGCTGGCCGTGTTTCGAACTCAACACTGTTTGTTGTTCGAAAACTGGGAAGTACATTCTACATTAGGGACAAACGATAGTCAGTCCAATGACAGGTAAGAACTATGGACCACAATCCAGAAAAACAAAACAGAAAACATAATGACGGGTTCTAGTTAGGATGTATCACACATGTACATACCGATGTACAAAATACATGCCTTGCTAAAAAAAACAACTTGTTAGGGACATAGTATAATAATATGAATTTAAAACACAGCTGTATGGCAAATCCACTCACTGGCAGAAATGACAGTAAAAAAAAAATGGGTAATTGTAGATATTGTGCATATGGCCATAGTACAATCTCATATAATTAACAATACACAGCTGTGGATAAGGGTGTAGAGATATAATGGTTTAGAGAACAAGTGAATGAGAAAAAACTAATTTTATTATTAGTACTGCTAAATTAAACACTGATATACAGTTATGTGACTTTATTTATAAGGCAGTGATGTCTCATCTGACAACTATTTTTTGCAACAGCATCTACAAAGCATGCTGCATATTCCAGCACTGACATTTTGTCATGCAATGAGTCATAGAGCTTGATCAGTGGCCCATGCAACATAGTTAACCATTCAGTCTGCAACTTCCTACAGGCATGGTAGTGGGAACAATATTCGGTAGTTGACTACAGGACTTCAGAGAATATTATAAGCATAATAGTTAATATCACACCACCACAGACTAAGATAAGGCTTCACACTTCCGTGGCAGTTATTCGCGAAGATCACTGTTCCGCAGATCTACAAATATACTAAGTGCGGGTTATTTGCACTAAGTAAATGTGAAGGCATTTTAAGAATAATGCCCACTTGTGGTAATAGTGTAAAGTACCTGACGGTAATCATTAAGTATGTTCAAAGTACTAAGTGAAAACCTTAGGCTATGCTTGATTTCATACACACATGGATATTGAGAACAAACACAGCTATGCGCAGACACACTTGAAAGAGTTTAGTCAAGCAGCAAACAGTGCAATTTAAGAAAAGAAAGGGTTTTAATATGTTTGTAAAGGGGTATCCTAGAGTGGATATCCTGTTGTCTAATTTAAAGAATGGAACAGGGTATATAGGAAAGACTGAAAAAGTGTAGAAGGCAGTTTGGGGGGGTGGTAAGTAAGAGGGCATATGAAAGAAGATAAGGGAAACAGGAGGGCGATGAGAAATCCAGCCCACAAAGAACCCCCAGTACACAGGATGTCAAATGTTTCTAATGCCTGATGTTGTAGTGGAGGACTCTGATGCTAAGGAGGCAGGGGTCTGTAGTAGTGTGAGGGTCAGCACCATCAGGGGCAACAAGTCTTCAACCCACTGAAGAGAATCCTGGACTGGCAGAATGCATCTCTCTACTACATCAAGTCCCCAAGCCCATGGTCAGTGAGGCTAGCCAGGGTGCCTACAGAACTGCTGCTACTGCCCTTACTCTGTGAGGACATCCCTGGATAGGCAGAGGGTGAACATTCCCCAACCTGGAAAGCACATGGCTGGTCTGCTACTAAGGTTTCAGTATCTGCAGAAAAAAATAATAGAAATGGAAGACAAAGAAAATAAAGAAGGACAAAGAAATGCATAATTAAAATAAGAAAAATAGAGAAAAAAGGAGGGAGACAATGAAATGCAGGCAATAAATTCACACATAATATTAGACAGCTTTCTATTCTCTATTAGCCATTAATTTTTATTTTTGTTAAATCTTTATTCAAGTAAAATAAAATTACTGGGAAATGCTTATGGATACATCAATAAGTATATTGTTATCAATGGTAAAGATTTTTACAACTGTGGTCTACTGATAGCAATGAGATATGCTGGTTTAACATAACAGATGCTAATATATTTGAAATTTCTTTTTGATATGGATTTGGCTGCAGTACTGTACTAAATGCACTTTAGCCTTTCTATTATCTTTGTGTTTAAATGTTCTTGTAGCTTACATATATTTTTACTTCTACATATACATTTGTTTTATATGCAAAACATACAGTCACATAAAATTCCATATTTGTGTACAAATGCAGTTTTGCATATAGATATGTTTATGCTTTCTTAAGTCCCCCCATATGCTCTCATTACTATCAATACACCCCACTTTACATTACTGGACAGTTCTCCTGCTGCACCTTGGATGACCTTATTAGCTGTTATTATATCAATTGAAACTTATTTCTGGACATCTGAAATTTCACATCAACATTCCATTACTTGTATTTCTCCTCTCAAGACTTTATATACCCCAGTCTATATTATATTAGATTCCCAGCCTAACAATTGTTATACTGCTCTGTGTATTTTTATGCTGCATTATGCTGTTCTTTGTATGCGTGCATTATAATATTTTTTATCTAACAATAATGAATATATTATGTCTGTATAACTGTAACGTGTTTTTGGAGCTTTTCTCCCCGAGCCTCCACTGAAAACGGGCTCTTCTTGACCCAGTGGACTTCCCCAGTTATCAAGGTGAAATAAATAAACAATAAATGCATAAATTTCTCATGCATTATAATTACATATATAGGTATATCTTTGCGGTTACATATACATTTCTTCAAGCATACATCTTCAGCTTTTTAACATTTATATAGGTTTTTTAAACTTATGTTTGATATGATTTAAAAAAAAATACTTACTATAGAACTCTGGCCTTCCTGCTGTCACCTGATCCACCCACTCAGCCAAAAAGCCTTCACTTCTATAGATCATCGTACCTGTGTCAGCAATGGGAGCTAGACTGGGGGATCCCTGTCAGGATTAACAGGTGCTCACCCAGTTCCTGTTAAATGTCAGTTTTCTTCCATTCTGACCCACAAACTCAGAACTTGATCCTATCCAGGTACTAATCATTAAGAAGGTAGGGAATTATCTTGGTATCTTTGTCAAGCTAGCTCAGAGCTTGGCCTCATGATTTCAAAGGTGCTGCCATTACTTGAAGTGCTAGTAGCTGAAAAAGATATATAAGTTCAGGGCTGCGGTGTTCATGTTTGATACCAGACCCTCTGGGCTGTGACATCACAAAAAATTACCCTGAAAGGACATTACTATTGGAAATGAAATTACTGGCAAGTTTCATTTAAACAAATTGCCTTGTCACATAGTTTTTTTAAGGAATACTTTCACATTTCCCTTTCATGGTGAAAAAAATCAGTTATGAAATCATTACTTTTTTAATTTGTTTACATCTATTTCAGTGATTAAATTAATTAAATTTTGCTATTTTTATATGAGTAATAAACCTGGTCAGTTTGTATGAATCCTTTGTTTAAGCATACTTTTTAAGTATTGCATCACTGTAAATTTCCATCTAAGTGATTATTTTTTTTGCTTAATACATAATGATACCGAAAGACACAACAACAACATAATGATATGGCACTGTTTATGTAATTATAATTTATAGTAAGTATTGGGTGATATGAGATAATAAGGTATATTACAATATGCAGGATGGTCATTAATTACATCTCATGAACATGCAGACAAAATGAGATCTAACTCCTTTTTCCTTTTTCTAATCATAGGGATTTTTGAGAATTACTAGAGTTCAGGAATGCTGGAGACATCTCTGGACTTTGCCACTGCAAACTCATTCACAAATATATACACAAGGTGTACTTGCATGGATTAATAAATTATGCACTGTATTTCTTCGAATTTTAGAGATAAGCATGAATAAGCCTAATATGCATAGGACGTGTGAATGACTGTGCACTTACATTAATAAGACTAAGATGGTCATATTAACTTCTGATCACTTGAGATAGGAAGGAAATGCTTTTGGAAATCACAAAACATATTCAAGTGAGAAAATAATAAAAAGAAAAAAAATTGTTGAAAGCAGTAGATATTGATTTTAGTCTTTAGAAGGAATAATGTTCACTTTATAGATCCTACAGCGAGATGCAAGAGATTCCTATATTTATTCAGGACATGAATGACACTTATAAATGGGAGTTCATGACAGCAACACTGAAACTGTGTGGGGAATAATTGCAGAGAAAGGTATTTTGAAGTTATTTTTGGAACCATTTACTGATTAAGACACACTGGATATAAATGCAAAGTTTGAAGTAATTGATGTCTGATGTGCTGCATTTTTCTCTAATGTATTTTAGTGACAGGACACATGCTGCTTTCCTGGGGGATTTCTGTCAATCATAAATGAAAAATGGCAGTATAAATACAGAAAAGTGGTACAGAAGGCTTAACAATGTATTAATAATGGCAAACCATGATGGTGTAATGCTAAACACTTGCAATGCTACTAAGACTTTGTTAATAATGCTGTATAGGTTACTCCTAACTAGCTGAATTTGGGCTTGTATAATATGAATAAGAATATGGGTGTTGTGTCACCATACATGTTTTTACACTCAGCTCTTTGATTTATTTATGATGAAAGCAGACATGCTGTTGTGATTTTTGGCTGATTAGTGAATCAAAAGTTTCAGTACATAACTAAGCTTTGCTATGTTCCTGACTATATCCAAGAGAATTGTACTGTTCCCTGGAAACGTACTTCATCAGAGCAAGGCAGATGGTGAATAGTATTTGTCAGGTCCAAGTCAAGTCCAAGACAGAATACAGAATGCACTCTCTCTCTCTCTCTCAGAGAGTTCTCAAATTAATATTTCAAATATTACTGTTGGGATAGCTTGCAGAATGACATAATTTCTTATCATCTGACTGTATCCCAGGTGAAACCCCCACTGCTGAAAGCTGACAGTATTTAGCATCTACCTGTGAAAATACATAGATCTCAGATCTGTGGCAGATGCTGGAAGTCATAAAACAATTACATTCCTCCACATTTCAAGACTAGTAATTAGTCCACCCTAGAGACAATACAGAAAGCTCCCTAGTACAGACATTATGTCTCTAGCCTAGTCTATAAAGTCATTTAATTTCAGCTATTTTTCTGAAGTTAGCCTTCTGTATTCAAGTTTCCACTGTTAACATATATACATGTAACAGTTACAATAGTGCATGTACATTCCTGTTCTCTTCCAGCAGGGCACACTGTGGTTGCATGCTAAGCACAAACACTTTATAAAATACCTTTTTAACACACATGTCTGTACAGACCATTTTGATATACACACGAAATACAGTTCTAATACAGTTGTAACACAAGTATCTTATATAGATAATGTTAATAGTCACAAATTACATATAATTATTTACAAAATTCCAGATAGCTGTGTTGGCAGTATCCCCCTTTATCACATGGCGAATGAGGATTTAAGATGGTAGAGGGATTTGGGGAGGAAGAGAAGATGTTTTTTTCTTTTAAAGGTTGAGTATGAGTTAGCTGTTATTAAGCCATGATTCAGTGAGGTTGAAAGATGTTTGTGTCAGGGTGAGCGGGTCAGAAGGGTTATCAGCAATGGAGATTATTGTGGAGTCGTCTGCATACTGTATGAGGAACAACTCAGGACAGGATGTGTAAAGTTGGTTAGTAAAGATGGTAAAAAGAAGGGTGCCTAGAACTGAGCCTTGTGAGAGGCCCATTTTGATGAGGAGAAAGGGAGATAGAGCAGAGAACCATTTGACTGATTGTTGTCTACCTGTAAGGTAGCTTTTAAACAAAGAGATAGTTGCTGAGGAGAGGTTGAGTTGAGAAAGTTTAGAGAGAAGGATGGAGTGAGAGACACTGTCAAAGGCTTTGGAAAGATCTAAAAAGAGGCAGGACACTAGTTTATTATTGTGTCTGGCTAGGTAGATGGAGTTAAGTGCAGTACTAGTGTTGTGGTGGGGGCAGAAGCCATGCTGGGTAAGTGTGATCAGGTTTTCTTGAGTGAGATAAGCCAAGATTTGTTTATGAACACAGTGTTCAAGAATTTTAGAGAGGGGAGAACGTATGCCAATAGGTCAATAATTAGTGAGCTCTACAGAATTTCCACCTTTGTGGATAGGTATGGCAAGGACCGCAGCAGAAAATTGCTAAGGAAATAACGATCAGTAACCTACGATTTTTCCTGTAATTTTACTAACGTGTTAGTTGTAGACTGCAGGTTTAAAGAGCAGCCCTACCCTTTATTTTTATGTTTTTTTACAGTACACTAATGAGAATTACTATTAACAGGTGAACCCTCCATTTCAGCACATAATGGTAGTGAGGAACAAGTGTGCATGGTAAGTGTACTCCACAATAAATTACACAGCATATAGTACTGTACGCCACAAACTGAATGGAAATGCATTCAATTAATTCTTTCCAGGGCCAGCAGCAGATACAAACAGTTCCACTACACTAATAAATGTAGAGAATATCAGTAGCAGAATGCCTGATTGTAATGATGATGATGATGACGACATAGTTATATTTATGGGACAGCCAGAGGAAAATGGCACACAGCAACCAAGCAAAACAGCAGGATCTCATACCCCACAACTTGTTTGTAGCTCTGCAGGAAGTGATACTGGATCACAAAGTCAAGCACATGGTGACATTATACTGCAGGCTGTACAGGGAGTAAACCCAGGCACTTCTACACCAGTATATCCAAACCCAAAGGAGCACCTTATGTGTGATGGCAAAAATTCAAACATAGCAGTGTCCACAGTGACACCCTTATAAAGGGGTGCCAGATAAAGGCATTTTTCACAACTATCAAAGGAAATACACAAGGCATTGCCTGCCCAGCAGCAAATGTGCTGTGATATTGATAAGACTCAGTGCACTGCCACAGAGAGTCAACTGTCAATGGTTAGAGTCCTCCAATGATTACATTAGGATTTCCAGCACTGCAGTGGAAATGGCAGAGAGTAGGGATAATGCCATGATCACATTGATTTTTACTATGGATGCACACCAAGAAGCCATGGCTGCTTCCATTCATATAATAGTGAGAAGTGACCAGACTCAGTGCAGTAGAGTCAGTGTTGGAAATGGAAAAGGATGGGGTATTGTCTGGCAATGTGGGAGTCATATCACTTCATCCTGCAAATGTTTTACAAGAAGGTGGTGCTAATACTGGGGGTGGGGGACCAATATGACAGAATTCATGCAGGGCAGGTCAGCTTTCATCAACGTAGCACAACCTCTCAATCAAAGTCATGGCCTTACAGCACTGTGAAATCAATGCTTGTAGGATCACCTGCATCAAGTAGGTCACAACATCACAGGAAGTCACCATCCACCTCATGTGGCAGCCCCTTTTCAAGATCTCACTTAGCTTTACCTACCCTTTCTTCAGAAGATGTCATTTATAACACATTTGACCTTGATCTGCTATGGTTCAACCTACACCATTCACACATTTACAATTATGCTTCTGTCCAGTGATGTCACTGTTTAACTAATGGCAATGAGATATTAATACAAAATTAAAAAAAGGAAACATGAGTGCAAATTGTAACACATTTCTAAGACAAGCATCTGCATGCCTTTGAGTTCAATAATGATATCAGTTAGAAATAAAGGAAATATCTGGAAAGAAAGCTGCATACCATAATATTAAAACTGCAACAATATACACCAGTAATGGTCTACCACTATCATGTCTACTGTTGAACTGGAAAATAACTATGCTATACAAGTTAAAAAAATTAAAAAAGGTACAAAATTATCCTGCTATGTTATCTAGACTAGTACTGTTGTTATTCCAACTTCAGCACTGCACAAATGATAAATCTCAGAGGACACAACTCCTTGTTTATGAATAAATAAAATAATCTGATGTGCAGTAACTTAAGAAATAAATACTTAGTCATAACAGTAAAACTAAGGAAAATTGCATAATGATAAAAAAGCCTGTGAAACATTTTCCATTAAAGTGCAATGTATGGACTCATGTTCTGTAATGAAATAACACTTTTTATTCAGTTTACAACCTCATGAGAATCAATATGTGCATAGTGAAGTGCATCAGCTAAGCAGAGTCTTGTGAAAATCAAAGTCTTGTATCTGTTAAAACTTATAATTACTCCTTACATCATACCTTATGAATATGTGTCAATGATCACTCAGACATGACTTTCACCAAAGTTAATAGGAGTAATTGTTATTTAAAGATAAGAGGGAATGTCTGATGAGCAGTGACAGCAGACCATGCACAATAGGCCATAAATATCACTACATGCATCAATTATATTCTATGTGTTTTTACAAGAAAGGAAACACTGACCTGAATGTCATCGTTCATAATTCCAGATACAGCCTCTTCACCTGCACTCCGTATGCCACACAGAACCCTGCTGCAATGGGTCCCTTACTACTGCAGTCACAAGTCATCATCAGTCATAGTAGGACTGGAACTAGGATCTACAGTGACAGCATGAATCACTTTATTAACAGACTGGAGCAGAATACATCATGCAGTAAACATCTTGCATGCAGTAGCTGAATTGTACTGAAGGGCATCCCCACACTCATCCAGGCATCTAACTCTGCTCTTTAACATTCCAAATACATGTTTGATGACAGGGTTGTCCTGAAATTGTCTTCTGCAGCTCACTCGGATTTCTCATTGGTGTCATGAGTCTTGGCTGCAGTGGATATCCAACATCACTTGAAGAAAAAAAAGAAGGGGAAAAAAGGGGGAATCTATGAAAAAAGTGGGTTACTATTAAGGATTATATTTTGTAATGAATAAATACATAAACAATAATAAAAAAATATTTTCCACTTACCAACAGGATGACCACTGGGCATCCTGCATTGCAGGAACAGGCAGTAGATTGAGCTAGTGCGTTAGCTATAGGGATCATGTGTACTGCCAAGATGCTGGGCAGACACTTTGGTAATGTACCCCCATGCATCACAAACTACCTGGCAGTTGATAGAATTGCGGTTCTTACTATTTTGGTACCACTGCTCCAGTGCATCAGATGGGGCCCTATTTGCAAAATGGGTGCAATCTGTGCCTCCCCATAGAAAGTACACCGTCCAGGCTCAGTCCTGAGGTTACACTAGGAAGTAGATGCACTGATCCTCATGTACCAAACTACATTCAGGAACTGCTGAAGAATCCTCGAGGAAGAAGCCTGTGAGATACCCAGGGTATTCCCAGTTTGTGTCTGGAAGGTCCACATTGCAAGTATAGTAAGGGCTATACATACCTTAGTAACAACATGTTCATTAAGACCTTTATAATATCCCTGTCCACTCTGAATCTATCAAGGATTTCCTGATTCTCAAAATTATAACAAATTATTGTCTGCCTTTACCTCCACCTTCTTGGCAGGAGAACGTTACTGGGCACAAGCGGTTTCAGCTCGGCCAAGAAAAACATTTCACATCTAGAAATAGCTAGGCTAGCAGCAAAAGACAGCATCATTACATACTGCAAAGTAGATAAAAAGGCATGATTTTACCTTTTGTAATAAATCTGCCTATTTAACAGAAATGCATAAATTTATGATTATGAATTACAAACAGGTAGAAGAAGGACTTAGCACATGCGATTTTCCCTCATTTCTCATTTATATCCCATTATAACTTCATTTGCTTATGCCTATTTGTGAACATTGCATCTTGGCATAAATAATCTCTATGAATTAGGCCTTTGCAAAGCTTCTTCATGAAGTGCGCTGAACACCTTTACGCATTCACATAATGACAATGAATATCACCAGCAGTTTCACCAGCAAAGTACCAGAGGTCATTATAAAAGAAACTAGCGTGCACAGTATGGTTACAAATAATCATGCAGGCTATCACATTTAGCTCCAAAAATAAGAGAAACCCACCAGCACATGAGCATTGGATAATCTTCTTTGCATTGTTCGTGTTATAAATGTAATGAAACTAAAAGCAACTTTGCTGCCTTAAAACTAACATAATTTAAAAATTCAACATTTTAGTTTATTGCACTACAGTTATGGTAGGGGATAATGGAGTAAAGTATTGATTTCCACTGTGGGGTTTAATAATAGTAATATTAAAAATGCAGTTATAGTACACTACCATGATCATTTTTCTAAATGTGAAAAGAATGATTTGTAAAAGACAGTAATCCATCTTCTGTTTTGTTAACTAATTTAATTTTTTATGTGCTTTCCAGTACCTGAACTGTAATTAGTGTTCAGTGATTTATAAATTGTCTTATGCTGTACTTAAGGATCACTGTGTTGAAAAGGGGTGACAAAGCAACCTGTTTTTTGGGGGAAGTATGTTTTGTTAGTTTTTGATGGACATATGGGCCTATTAAAATTATGAATGGCTTGTTATTGCCTTTGTTTCTGCAAATTTTTCTACAGTCATATAGTCATAACATTTTATATGCTGTAGGGTGCAAAGAACATTAAGAGACATGTAATTAACTTATTATTGATATGAATTGCCTTCTTCCAAGCTGTACTGATTCTGCATGAATTAATTTTTAGCTGGTATAATACATGACATGCATATATAACATGTGCAAGATCCAACAGAAGTACTTCTGTGACGCATTACTCAGTAGAGGTCATGTAGTTTAAAGAAAAAAAAATGTAACTGTTTTATTCTGATCAATATTGTGCACTGCAGTTTGTGTCTCGGGATGTAAGAAGTTGTATATTAGGTTCATACTCCAATTCAACATAATTTACCATATCAGTACCTGCTACCTGCTGCTATCTTTCTTTTTCAAATGTGCATTTTTTTCACTCCTCCTTGCTGTGTGTGGTCCTCCTGATATGTTTTTTTTTTACATCTGCATTTATTTTCACTCCTCCTCCTTGCTGTGTGTGCTCCTTTGTGTCATGAAGACACTATCAATACAGATGCTGCTTTAATAGCTGATTTCTACGTCACAGTGTCTTTGTTCATTTTCATATTCATAGCATCTGATCTAAAATTTACTGCAAGAAGGCATGCAGAAAGTACAAATCACCTGTCTCAAAGCTCCAAGATTTATTAAAAATATTTCCGTACTGCTGAGTGAATATTTAGCCTATCTGCAGCCTTAACAGTAACTCTACTAACGTGTATATTTCAGTATGATTATAAAGCACAAAGAAGTGACAACAGATCCTGCAGATTCTTCACCATTACATCTTTAAGCAACATTTTAATTAGGCAGGCTGCAGTCTTTGACTTGCTGCAATTACAGCACTTAATGAGGAGAGAGACGGTTTCCTTGTTACTTGGTTCTCAAGAGGATAACAAATCCGGCTGTGATATATAGATAAAACCTTGCAGTCTAATGGCGGTGCATATAAGAGTCACACTTTTTCAATAGTACTTTCATTCCTCTTTGGTCGTTATTTGTTGAGGAGACATATCATGCACATATCCTTCTCTCATTTGATGATTTTTTACATTATTTTGTTGGGAATAACAAGAGAAGAGAACAATACAATGTGGTAAAGACAGACATTTTAAAGTTGCAATATATGATAGCCTAAGATTGTATCCCTTACTTCACCTGCTCAGCTACAGAGAAATTATAAATCTAGCAGCAATGTTTTTGCATATGAAGTTTTATTTGATACTCTGCCAAAGACACCAGTGAGAACAGCACCATTTAAACAAACCAAAGTGAAAATATTTAGAAAATGTAGCTTCTAGTTTAACATTTACTATTTACATTTATGATGCAGAGGATTAAGGCTATAATCTATTTGTGAGCTTCATCCTGTAGTTCCGAGTTTGATTCTCTGAGCCACTATTTGCTCAGTGTGCAACTCTGAACTAGTCACTTAAACACACAGATCTTCTTGGTCACTCCTGAAAATAGACTTGTGCCCAATGGGTTTACCAGTGGGCAACTACATTTAAAAACTGAAATGCAGGAAAGAGTAACTAAGTGAAAGCTGATCACTCCATACCAAACAAATAAATGAATAAATAGAAAAACTTAAAGCAGTATTTCATTCTGTTTTAAATGTAAAGTATGTGAGACTCTACTACGACCCCTTAGGTGCAAATGTACACATTTTTGAAAAATAATTCCATGGCTGCACTGCATTGGAAACTACAGTTTCCACACTGATGCCACTCATCATCAAGCTCTTAGTAATATAAGGTTCCCTCAGACTTTACTTAAACCTGCCTGTATTTAGGTTGGCGTGGTTGCAGTATTCTTACTGAAATTCAAAATGACAGCACATTCTCACATTATGCCAATGTTTCTTTTTCAGTATTTTGCTCATAATGAGTAAGGGACCTTTCCCTTGACTTTCGAAGATCAGTAGTTCCAATACATGTGTACAAAATGTCTCTCTATGGTATGCAGCCTGTTGCTCTTGAAATTATGCTAATTGATCCGATCAATAAAGATCAAGACAAGAACTGTACTGCAGTTTACTTTACACCTTATGAATTAGTGACAGTTATGTGAAAAAATTAGAAAATAATTTATTTTTCCTTTCTACAAGAGACAAGCAGTACACTCTGCAGTTTTATATTAAGATATCCATTTTAATTGGATAATTGTGTAGTAAACTGCATTCTTCATATATCATTTTCAATAAGTAATAACTTGATGAAAAGACATTTTTGGGAATTCATTTAGATTAATAGTGTGTGCTGTACAACCTGCTGTAAAATCCCCCTATTTTTTACAATTTAGAGACATGCTATGTTAGCTGTATTGAGGAAACACCTCATTATGTGCTAATTTTCATGCGTCCGAACTGTAACTACCATGAAGTACAGATCAGCACTTGTTACAATAGCTAACAGTGTTCATAGGTTCATAGGTTCATAGATGTGTACTAGGCTAATGGCCCTAGAGCTTCTACAAGCCTACCACATAGAAGTGCCCTGGCATTGTGCCGCCTGAGTTGGCTGCATAAGTTCAACTTACCTGTAACAGTACATGTTTGAATTTCACACTACCTCAGTGGCATAAGAGCTCTGTGCCTGCACAAACCTACACTGGCAGCTTTCTAGAGCTCATAATCTTCTCCTCTTTCTCACTCTCGGCCCTCCTATCAGGGGGAGCCTAACCCTTGTCACAGAAAGTCACTTATTCTGGCTTTTAGTGCTAAATAGGATGAACCAAGAAAGACCAGAAGGAAGAATCGCCTGAAACAAGTCAATGCACATCCATAAAACATCAACACAAATAACCAAAGCCGAACAACACAAGCTTGGATACAATTGAACTATATGCAAAATAAGGGGAATGGTGGGTGGATGCTGCCACTGAAGTGGTGTGAAACTTGAACATCTACTGCTACAGGTAAGTAGGACTTAAGCAACAGTAGTATCTTCATCATTCACACTGTCTCCATCACATATGTGTAGATTCCCAAAGCTTACCCTACCTGGGAACAGGAAGGATAAGGATCTAGGAGCCCCTGGAGAACGGTTCTTAGAAAGTCTGCTCTGGAACTTGGGAAATAATTCAGTTTGTACTACTTTGTAAATGTATGAACAGATGGCCAAGTTACTATCTACACCTTTCTAGAATGCCAGCTAAGAAGATAAGGCACTTCTAGAATGTGCCTTTACCTTTCTGGGAATAGATGTACAAAAGTGGGAGCAACAAAAAACAATAGTAGAGGACAATCAATGAATAATCATTTGCTTAAAGACAATTTGACCCTTCTTAGCCCCATAATAGGAAATAAACAGCTGTCAAGGTAGCACCTGAGCTGCCTGTGCACATCCAAGGTATGAAGAATCTTCTCCCCCTTGTTTTAAGGTTCCAGAAAGAAAACTGGGTTATTGGTGACTTGATCTGGTTTAAATTCTGAAACAATTCTTGGTATGAAAGAAGAATTAGTGTGTTCAGCAACCCTTTCCTTGTGAAAATCAGATAAGATTGTCCCAAAATGAGAGTTAGAAGCTCATAGACTCACCCTGCCGATGTCAGAGCAATAGCAAAAACAGTGTTCCAAGTGATGAACCTCAAATCAGCCTGAAAGGCAGGTCCAAAAGGAGATAAGGTCTATTTTTCAAGAACAAAGTTGAGATCCCATGGAGGAGCAATTTGATTTCAAGGGGGCTCAAGTGCACCAGTCCTTTCATAAACTGACCATAAAAGATAAGGGGATCCATGGGAAAACACGCTGAGATGTACACAAAATGCACCTTGGCAGATCATAAGATAAGCCATCACTGAATAGCTCACACAAATATTTCAAAACCAGAGTCATATACACTATACCAGACCCTCTGATACAGGTTAGGCACCTCCTAGTAAGCTTTTCCACTTATAAACAATATGTTCTTGTTTCAGGATTCTTGCCACCTTCAATACCTGCTGCATATCCTCATGAAACAAGTGCCTAAAATGTATCAAGATAATATCATCCTGGCAGTCAGTAGCAATTGCTCTATATTTGGGTGCACCAGTTGCCACTGTCACTCTGTGAACAGAGTGTGAGGAAACTTTTGATAATTGCCCTTGTCCAATTTCATTATAAAGGAGAACCAACTTCTTAGTCAAAAAAGGGTTCACCATTATGATCATTTGTAATTTATTCTCTATCTCCATAAGTCCCTTGGATATTGGTGGAAAGGGTGGAAATGGATAAAGAAACATTTCTGTTCCTGGTCAAACAGGACGATGCACTTGAGCTTCTCCACATTCAAATCACCATATGCAAAATCACATACCACTTGCTTGTAAGCTATATGTCCCCCTTTATGACCCAGGAAACCCATTGAATGTATGTAAGCTTACTGGAAACATTCACCATCCTACCCAATACCATACTAATGGGTGAGTTTAATTACCCCATTATTAACTGGAAATAATATATAACATGAAACGTGTAGGCACAGATATTCCTGGATTTTGTAAATATAAACTGCCTGGACTAGATTGTCAATATGCCAACCAGGGGCGCAAACATGCTGGATATGGTCCTCACTAATATGGGAAAGTGCTGCACTCCCCCTAGTGTAATGTCCTGTCTGGAAAGGTCAGATGACAACATTTTCTCCTTTGAAACAAAAATAAAATTGGGAACCCCAGCTAATCCTGGAATGTTCAGGAACTACTCTAAAAATGCCATACTACTTAATGATAACCTGGCAAAATTCCAAGCTTCCATAAACCTTGAGAACACTGCTGCCTAAGCAGAACTGTTCACAAAAGCCAAATACAAGCATGTTAATAGCTGCATAGAGGTAGCTATACCCAACAGGAATAAGTATAGAACTAACTCAAACAGCAAGCCACCCTAGTGGAATCACAACATTAAAGGCTGTATAACAGAAGGAAGAAAATCATGGCAAAAATTAGCAGGTGCACCAAGCTGAAGGACAAAATCACTTTCATCAAACAAAACACGCAACTCAGAGAAGAAAAAAAGTTTACCAAAGCCAAATTTGAAAAAGTACAAGAAAAATCTAGCCAATCGTAAGTGGATTACTTGGCTGAAGTTTGGAAACACAGGTGTGTTGTACTCTGCTGTTGTTCATAACCATTAGGGTGTCTGTAAAATGTCCCAACTAACAAACTAAAACAATGAATAACAAGGTCACACAGACAAACCAATCAGTAAAAACTACAAGAAAATCGAGCCAAGATAGATTGTCCACTGTGTGATCCTTTAAAACTGCTTGTATTAAAAGTAACATGGGATATATGCAAATGACCATTTAAGGACATCAGGTGTTTCAGCTATATAGCAGTTCTGAATGCCCATGACATCTTCCTTTTTACGTCTATTATGGACAAATTCAGGCCAATAAAGGCAAACCCCACTAGCTGTGGACATGCATGTTTCAGCCATCTTATGGCCTCATCAGCACAACATAAGTGAACTGTTTGGTTAACCTTTGGAAACACAGGGTTGTAATACCCAGCTGATGTCCATGGTTTATCTGTGTGACCTTGTTACTCATTGCTTTAGTTTGTTAACTAGGATATTTTGTAGACACCCTAACAGTTATGGACATCAGCTGGGTTTGGCAGCCCTGTATTTCTCACTAGTCTCACTAGTTTAATATGCAAAGCCATGAGAAGAATTATCATGAAAATAATTAATAACGACATCCGAAACTTCCAGACACTGGACCCAACCCAGTTTGGCTTTGTCAAGGGCAGATCAAGCCTAATCATCCTGGTGGACTTCTTTGAGCAGTTCATCATAGCAATGGATGAGGGCAAAATGGTTCACACTGCCTACATTAACCTGACCACGGCATTTGAAACAATACTGGACTCAGGTACTGTTGATAAACTCAGGGGGTTGTGTATAAATACTTATGCCACTCTGTGGATTGCCAGCTGTCTCACAGACAGGAACCAGAAAGTTTGAATCGGGGAGTCCACCTCTTCAAAGAGGCCATTCACAAGCAGAATCCCTCAGGGATCGACCGAATGGGATGGTTCCTTTTTGCCATTTACTTCTCTGAAGTCAAGGCCAATGTAAAGTACTGACAAATTTGCAGACTGTTTTAGGGGCAGTCTTAGAACCTCCCACTTACTCTAGTGTTCTCCAGGAAGGCCTGACACAGGCAAATAATTAGTGTTAGAGCCATGGATTAAAACTAAATGCCAATAAATGCATAATAGTAATCTTCTCAAAGTCACCCCCCCCCCCTTGGTATTGAAAACATAACCCTAAAAGTTGAACTAGTAGTCAGGTACTTGGGCACACACATAAACAGTAATCTTACCTTTAACCAACACATATCTACAGTAGTGAGAAAATGATTCTATGTTGTGCAGTTTATAAACAAAAGTGTGGCATCTAGGTCCAAGGAGGTCATTGTACCACTATATTTAACATTCATCAGACCTGTCACTGAGTACAATGCCCCGTTTGGTATGTACCTAGCCAGGCACATCCAACAACTGGAATATCCACCCATATTCATCACTAAAAGAATACAGGGTATAAGTAATGTCTTATGCAGACTGCCTCAAAGCCCTATCCCAGTGTTCTGTTTCCTACAGTTTGTTGAAGAGAGCTCTATGCCTGGCATACAAGGCATTGCCAGGCCCCACCCTAATGAACCTCCTGCATAACCACAAAACCATCAGTACCAGAATAATCCATTCTAAAGGCTTAAACATTGCCTGTGATATAAATAGGACCTGCTGGAGAGACAGGTACGTATCCCAGGGACTGCTCCTTCTCTGGAACAGGCTCCGCATCCATGTGAAACAGAGTTCCTCCCTAGCCCAATTCAAGTGTAAATTGGACAACTGGATGGCAAACAGGAAATTCATCCCTGGTTTGGCACCTATGTCTCTAATGGACACAAGCAACCTGTAAATATTTCATCCCCCAGGCCCCTTCTTGTAAATGCTTCATCTCTGAAGACCCTGCTTGTAAACGTTTCATTTCCCAAGCCCCTTCTTCCACTTATAAAGGATACTAGAACTTGTAAGAGATTTGGGATGCATGGCTAGGCTTAAAAAGGTACTAGTGTTTATTGGCCAATACACACCTATGAATCTATGAACATATTCCTAGTCAAGTGAATGCGAATGCTTCTGTCCTCCAAGCACGGTTGCAAAGATGTCTTGAATAGAAATTTTCTAAAAATCTGTTTTGAAAATAGTGTACATAACTATCTGAAGTTTTCCCCACATCTTGACCAAATCCAGGTAAACCACTGTCCTGACGTTCCACTCATGAGGGTCAGACTAGAATCTGTTTAATTTGCCTGTCACTATATTTTGCTCTAATGGGATGTATGAGGCCTGACGCATCAGAAAATTCTGTAATGCTGGCTCCCAGGTCATCATTGTCAACCAGCAAATAGAGTATGACCTTGTACCCCCTTGTTTGTTCAGGTACCACATGGCTGGTGTGTTGTCTGTAACCAAGAAAAGGAGATGTGGAGACTCTAAGTGGTGAAAAACCTTTAAGATCTGAAACCCTGCTAATATTTTCTGGAAGTTTATGAGCTTTGTAGCATCTGAAGGACCCCATTCGTCTTGCACTAGAACTTCCCTGCACACCCTTACTCTTCCCCATGCAACGTCCGACAATTCTATCTGGTCTAATTGAGCTTGGGTCTGGAGGTTCAGCTTTCTATAACATACTGCCCTACCACAAAATCTTTCTCCAATCCAATCCATCCACTTTTTTGTGTTTAATGCTTGACCCTCATTTTATATGTGACTTAAACTGTGATACAGGGGGCTGCAGTGCATTATTGAGTCAAACTATTTCTGTTACTGTTTTTTGCACTTTCAGCCAGTGGATCATTTTTCTACCTCCCTCTGCCTCCTACTACTCAGCAGGCACAAACACACACACACACACACACACACACACACCTCATGTTTGACTTGTTTTCTTGACTTGGACTATATTTCCCCCTGTCTGTGACTGCAACATTAATTTTTCTGTTGTACTTTGAATTGGTAATTGTCACAAATCTAAGTAATCAGAAGTTACCTCACATTACAAAGCAATTTATTTATTTTATGCTTACTAGTGTTCATTTTCATACTGTGTTGAAGCTGACTATTGCACAGTTATTTCTTGTAATTGTATTCATTAGCAAGAAATCATTAATCCCATGTCAGCAAGAATAGCAAATGAAAACACAGCACCTTCCTATATTGGTCTTCCAATTAAAACTAGTTTTATTATCTTCTGAACAGGAACTGGAGTGATACACAAAAACAGATTGTTAATCTGACCGGTTTGGGGTTGATAACTTAGCAACAGCCACTGGTTGCTATGGGACTATGAGCAGCTAACACAATTGAAAATGCCTTGGACTTTGTTGTAGTGTCTCTCAGACAACGTTTTGGGCCACATAATGAATAATGATCCTGTCATAGCCTGTTGAAGGGCCTCCTCAGGGAGCAGGGTCCTTCTTTGCCAAATAGCTCTCGAAAGGAATGGCAAGCTATGCACAGGTCTCCTCTCAATAGTCTGTGAGACACTCAGAACAAGAATAAGGACTCCAACCTTTTCTAATCCCTACGTTTTTTGAGAAGATGCTTGTTTAGTTAAGAAACTCTGTTTTTTCGAGTTTTTTAATGTCTAGCCAAATACATGCTGAAGGGTACATTATATTCAATAATAGGTCTGACTATTGCAAAATGCAGAAGGATAATGACTTCCTTAGCTTTGGATGTGATGCCCCTGGGAATTACTTGCAAAACATAGAAGGGTTTCCTAACCACATGATAGTCAAAGGACAGGGAGCTATCGACCCATGTGCCCATATCCCTGATCTCAGATTCATACGGTAAACGAGTGCTTTCAATGCAGCAGTATGCAGAATGTTCCTGCTTCCTGAATAGAAAGGTATTGCATTTCTTGGATTTTAATCTGAGGTCTTTGATTATACCCCAAGAATGAACTTTAATCATTTCATTTTGTAGGGTATATGTAACCAAAGGGGATTTAACAACAACTCCAAACTTGGAGTCATCGGCAAACGTTGTTATCAAAATGGACATAAGAATTGCGTGTGCAGCTGGCTTCATACCATGGAGCTGAAAAGGGTAAAATTAGAGATTTCATCATACAGTTGTATGAGGTTGTTTTAAAGACGGTGGTGTTTGTAACCAAGGAAAGGATGGTTTGAACGTAGCCAGATTATTCCCATGCATTACTAAGGAAGGTCTGACCATGTGAGTGGAGCAGATAGGTAGCATGGGTTGAGTACCAGTTCAAGAATATTTACACTCCTTCTCACTCTGAGAAACATATTAATTCAGAGTATTTTTGTTTACCCTATCCAAGAAATGCTGAACATACCTAACACTGGAAGTGTAAGACTTCCAGTCAATGGAAGGATAATTAAAGTCACCAAGGTTTAAACAACCCTTGCTTATAGGGATATCCTCTATGAATTCTAGGTATTTATCATGGTCATCTGAAGCCATGGATTATGATAAATAGCAGGCTATGAGTTGGAAATTAGATTTCACTAAGGTGAGCTGTAGTTGAGCTTACTGGGGGAAAGTTCTGGGTATCCATTTTGAAGGACTGTTTTCTGTAATCTACTTTGACATTCCACCACCTTTAATGATGGGTCTGAAGGCATGGTAGGCACAAAACTTAGGCACAGAGGGGGTGTTGTCTAAGTATTTTAACCATACTTCAATAACAATGCATACAATATATTGTTAAGATTCCTGGGATTGAGTAGAAAACTCCTTAATAATTTCAAGCTTGGGAATGGAAGTGTTTATCATATTGGGTGTTCATTAGATAAACTCTACCTAAAAGGGACATTGAGGGTAACAAGAGCTTTGTCCAGTGTTTGCAAGCCCTTGAAAGAAAGATGAAAATATATATTTTTGTAAAGCAAATATTACTGTCATTCATTTTATCCCAGGGTGATACATACTGGATTCACTGATACTAGACTCATAGCCAGTTGTTGAACCAAATATATGTTCCTTGTATCTAGAAGGGAGAATGCCACTCAGAACCGGGGTACAACCTATTAGTGTGGTAAACTCCAACATATCCTTCATTATGGTCATGAGGAGAGTTTGTCTGTCATTAATTCTGATGATATCTTTCTGATGCCTCTCTCTCACCACAGTTACTACAACATTTCTAGCCTGTCCCCCACATGAGTAGTAGAATCTGGATCCCAAGCCAAGTGGTTTTGCTGCACTGCCCTTCCATCTTGTCTCTTGTATACATAAGATGTTCAACCTCTTCAGTATCATCATGTCATCCACTTCCAAGCTGTGTCTTGTCAATGAACCTACATTAAGTGTAGCAATTCTCAGTTCATGTTTGGCAGGTTGGTTGGTTTTACATCCAGCTTTCACTCAACAGAGCTATCCCAAGTAACCCAGGCTGGGCAACTAGACACCAGCCAGCCAGTAGGTTATTGACCCAGGGCTGCTGGGCTTTATGGCAGGCACACACTGGCCAATAGGGGCACATATACCCCTCCCACCATTAGCATGGGTTTCTGGCATGGGTCAAAGTAGGCCAGGTCTTCAACCCACTTGTCACCGGTAACTACCCATGCCCATTTTGGTGACATTAGTCAACATGACCAAATCACCTAGAGCCACATTTTACACCATTGAGTGGCTAGCCCTGCCATGGCACACAGTCTGTGATCCATGTTCTCCTATCTTAAGGATACTGTGCACCACAGCAGATGCCCAAAGCTGTTAGTCTGTTCAACTCTTGCCCTTATAAGGCATCCTGTAGAGTCTGTTCTGCTGTCCACAGCTCCATTCATTGTGAAGTTTGAGATGGAAACACTCAGCATGTTTTTCAGACATGGGAGAATCCCCATGAAAACACAGGGAGAACGTGCAAACTCCAAACAGGCACTGGTCAGAGGTCAGGATCGAACCTTGTACCTTGTGCATAGGAGGCAAAGACCTTAACCATCATGCCAACTGGTCCCTGGGAGGTTTATAAAAGACCATTTACTCTCACATGGACTGTCATGCATACATGCATACCTACATACAAACAGACATACATACAAATATTTCAAGCATGGGCAATAATGCCCTTCTAGCCTGACAACATATCAAAATAGTTATTCCCTTAATGAGTATCCTGGCTGCTCTTAAAAATATCTGAACTAATGCTTGCTTTAATGTAATTTGGTAGTCTATTCCATCGATCAGCTACTGTCTTGGAGAACCAATTAGTAGACTTTAGATTCCTATAGAATCTTCTACATATGTTGTCTGATGATTCCCAAATTATTTTTGATAACCCCAAACATTCCCAGAGTAGTTGCACCTAAATGCCTAATATACCTGAATAAAATATTCTCTTAAATATCAATATGAGACATTATACAAGTTCAGATATTTTAACCTTATATAATAACTTAAATTTTCACATTTATGGATGCCCTTGGTATATTTCCACTGTACTCGTTCCAGTTTATTCATGGTTATTTTCCATACTGTTATTCCATACTCAAGTTGCTCTACTGTAACTAAAAAACAATGATTTCATCATTTCTGATTTCCTAGACTTTATAAATCTTTTGTACAGCTTATAGTTCCATAACTATTTAACCAATTGATTGACAAGATTACAAAAACTCAAAGCCGGATCTACCCCTATACCTAGGTCTTTAATAATGGATCAACAGTTTCAATCATTGTCTGCTATATTAAATATTCACCTTTCAGTTTGCCTCCCAAATCTCATATGCTTAATTGTTGATGTATTTATCAACATATTTTTTTCCTGCACCCAAATGGTCAGTTTAGTCAAATCTTTTGTAGGCATGCCCTATCTGCAACGCATGTAATCAGTTTATCCAGTTCAAGTCATCTGCATACAAACTATAGAACATCTCAGATGAAAAAGATAGATCTGAAAGTATTACCTGTCCAATTCCTGTATGATACGTGCCATGTCATATTTGTAAGCCATGTAGCTGTCCATCTTATAAAGAGTACATCAATACCTAGCGGCTCTAATTTATTGATCAGTGTTTTTGTGTGACCCTATCAAATGCTGAAGTTATATCTATACAAATTACATCACAGTGTAATTTTTCTTTCATAGCTATTATCACATTGTTATAGAACATCATGTTACAGGTTGTAATAGATCTATTTTCAACATATACATCCTGATATATGGTTTCAAGTGCCAACCTTTCCAATTCTGACAATAATTTATCCAGTATAACCTTCTCCATTACTTTTTCATAACATGAAAATAAACTTATAACTCTGTAAGACTCAGGGTTTGTCCTACTCACCTTTACCTTAAAGACAGGTTTAACAA
Organism: Protopterus annectens; assembly: GCF_019279795.1. Classification (NCBI taxonomy): domain Eukaryota; kingdom Metazoa; phylum Chordata; order Ceratodontiformes; family Protopteridae; genus Protopterus; species Protopterus annectens. The sequence goes on from NC_056735.1 coordinate 947,570,086, forward strand.
GTGCATGTCTCCAGTCTTGAGGAATCTCCCATATTTGTATGACCTAGTAAATAACAAATATAATGGTACTGTAAGTTCATGACAAAGTGCTCTCAGATCATTATATACTAATTCCATCTCCTCAATGTGCTTTGTTTGGATACTGTTTGCATAGTTCATTTTCAATATAATCTTATTTGATTTCAGTATTTGAGGTTACCTGGATGCCACTAGGACACTTTATCATCCCCTTTATGGAACTAAACTTACATAAGATTTTGTAAATATATTTATAATCTGTTGTGTCTGAGAATAAATTTTAGAATCTGCACATAGTTTATCAATTTGTATGTTTTTACACCTTCCGCATCTTATGTATCTATAGATGGTTTCCTGTTATGCTCAATGTATTTATATAAATGTTCTTCAAATTTTTCCTGATCTTGACCCACACTGTTTACTTTGTCCAGAGGATTTCAATTTTCAGTCATAGTTTGACCTATTTTCCATTTCTTATATATATTTTATCTCTCATTTTAATCAAGTATCCTGTTGTTATGGTAATATATTCTCTTGAAGTTGTATGCCTAGATCCATTTTTTAAATTTTCACTTTCAAACAATTTCTCTTTCGAAACTTTCTGCATTTCTTATGCAGTTTTCCACAGAACACATCACTCCAGTTAGTTTTGCACAATGCCTGTTTTGCTTCCATATAATCTGTTATTAATCATCTGAGCATCGGTTTGGATTTCAGTTTGGAAGAATTATCTAGCAATAAATTAACTTTTATAACTCCACTAACACTGCACATCAGCAGTGGTTAAACTTGACATAAAATTGCAGTAATTTCTTTAGGAACACAATGTCTAGTATATTCTGATCTCCAATAGGCTTTTTTATAATCTGAAGCAATTGCTGTTCCTGAACATAAATTGTAAATAATTTTCTTACTAATGTCATTGAATCAATATTATTCCAGTCTGTTTCTGGTAAATTTAAATTCTCAGAGGCAATTATTCTACCTCCTGTGTTTAATGCAAGAAATGTATGAATTCCTGTAGGACATCAACACATGGATTTGGTGGTCTATACACTCCAATAATTGATACATGTTCCAAGGTTGTCTTTAATGTCACAGTTGCACAATCTATTGGTGTTATCACTGAACATGTAATAATCACAAATCTCATAACAATCTTTAATCCCTATCATAACACCTCCACCAATTTTTTCTTAGAATATCAGTTACAGTAAAAATATTTATATCCTGACAGAACTTCTTTCCAGTTATTGTGCTTAACCGTGTTTCACAAACAATAACGACATCAGTCTTGTGGGAATGTGACATTAACAACCATTAGAGATGTATCAAATGTTGCTATCTGTGTGAAATGTTAAATTGTCAACTTTTCAAAAATCCTGTTTTGTGTTTGTCAAATATTGCAAAATAGCTGCTGCAAAAATTCTCTGCCCTGATCTTGACATGTGACACATGTCATAGTCATACTTGCTGTTGTAGAGAGTATTGAGTATCCTAGTTATGTCCAGTTTCTTGGCTCCTGAGAGACAGCTGACTGTCAGCCAGTACTTGTCCAACCTGATGAATGTAGAATCTGAGTGCCTAACAATTGAATCACCAATAGCTATGATCCTTCCAGTAGCCTACCAGGCTTGGGAGTCTTTTACTCTTTGTAACATGTTGATGTGGGTGCTGATGTGGAGGCATGTGGGGTTCTTGTAATGAGGGATTTATTCTGATGGTTAGTCTTAAGAGTTCTAAGAGGCTTGGGTAGAGATTTTCTGACAACATCAGAATAAAAGGCATTTGGTACTTATAATATAATGGTGTTCATTTGCATGAGTAGGGGGTGCCAGCATAATGCCCACTGTAACTAGTATGCTGTGAGAGGGACACCTTCAGGTTGGTGAAGTATTTGCATCTCTCATAGATTGCATCAGCAGTGTTAAGTAATAGTTCATTATTAGTGACCATAAAACTGTCTTTACACTGTCTTAGGATAACAAATGCTACAAGGCTGGCAATGGAAGGGGTGCGACTTTGCTGCCACTCCATGACTCCAAGTGCTGATGTTTGAAAAGAACCATGTCAGGAGTAAAATAAACTGTTATACAAAGACTGTTTGGGGAAACTACAAAGGGACTTTGCAATAAGACCATAGTACCACTAAAGTGACAGAGGTACCGAGATGGCAGTATAAACCAGATTGTTTGCTTATGGCAGTACAGTTTTCCACAGCCAGTAATAGCTATGCACAGCCCAGCGCAGTTTGTTTTGGCACAGAAAGCACATCCATTCTTGGTGCCTGCTGAATGAAGACAAATGTGAAAATACTACTGACTTTGGGGAAAATTTGGAGATGTGCTCACTGCTCACTAACAAACCACACCTATGGCAGCTCTGTGCTCTTCAATGCTGAGTACAGTATATATCAAGCAAGAAAAAATGACAATCAATAAAACACAGTTAGAAATTTAGGCCAATAGTGCTGTGCTATGTAGACACAGTATGTGTGAATTTAAGTGTATGCAACTGACTCTGCATCTAAGCAGGTTAGTTGCACTGATAAAGGTGTGCATACATTAGAATGGTAAAACATCAGACTGTCATGTACAAATAGCAGGAGAAAATAGCAATTAAATTAAGGGGAGTCACCATGCCATAGCAAGAAGGAGTAACAAGAAAAAAATCTGCTACATGGCACTTAAATGTCACAGAGATCCAGGGAGTTGAACAAGCAGAAGACGGCAGCCTAGTCCAAAATGCACATGCACACCCAGTGTCTGCAAATGTAAAGTGCATACGTAGCCATCTAGTTTCAGTAACTGATCAAAGAACAGTGTTCTAGCCCAGTGCATCACTGCAATCCGTACCTATAAATTCACAAAGCATAAACCTAAAGCAAACTTCCCTATGGAAGGTCACTGCATGGTTAAATTGCAGGACAGGTAGCTCTAAACTATCCCTCATGCCACAGGCTGTCCCTGAGTTTTCACCATACAAGTTTGCTCACTACCATGGAAAGCATGTGGTATTCCATCAAAGTATTACAATGTGCAGCCAAAAAGTAATGACAAGACATTAACTTCTGACTTTGTATCCTACTGATGAAAAATCACAGCAATGTAAAATCTGATAGCTAAGTTCCACAGACTTAACAGTCATATTTCACATCTGACTGTCATTGTAGCTGACTTCTGCCCTTTGTAGTATCTCTGGTTCAAACAAAGTGAAAAATATTGTCTCATATGTTTGACCTGTTCTTCATAATATGCATAGTTGTCTGGCAAATTGTTATACTTGGCTGTCAATAAATAATGGCAAATAGTTCATCTTTAAGCATCATATCCTATAGAAATGAATGCCAATGCAAATTCTGTTTTACAAAAAACGTTCTTAGCATGCAAGAGCACTGTCTGAAATCTGTCCCTGAGTCTGGGCATTTGTCCCTCATAATTGTTTTGTCTCAGTCCATGAGTCATACCAAGAAGTTGACAGGTATAGTCCTTTGTCCCCATTAATACATGGGTTTTTCCCTGCTTCCTACTCTTTGTGGTAGACATCTCCACTATTAACCATCCATATAATATTCTCTGTTGCTGTAGAGTTCAGTAACAGAATATATTGTATAGACATACTGTGTGATAGTAGCCTGAGACATAAGTCACTTATAATGCTGCATAATAACCTCCCCCCACCTGCATGCCCAGCAGAATATACATGACGTGCTCCTGTCCTGGACATAGTCTTCCTCACTTTATGCTGTGTTTTGCCCCTATTTCCACATAGGTGGGGGCTTCCTTGCTGCCTTCTGAGCAGGTGACCAGGATTCAGTTACGCTAAGATGCACTTAGCATAGCTGCAGTGACTGAGGGGAAGAGGGAGGAGCAATGGTAAATAAGCCCAACCATAGTGGGAGGTCTGTCTTTACAGAGCATTTCACCACCTCCCATGGTGCAATCCACTCTTAAGTACCTGTTCCTCTTTGAGTTTGGCCTATGTGGATTGCAGGCTGCATGCTGTTATATTCAGTCTATGGATGCTCCAAGGAAACGTGCTTCAGCAACCAGTAGGGGTAGTCATTTAGATGTGCATATCCCTTTTTTGCTTCTAATAACATGAAGGTTCATTATAAATAATTTACTATACATACATTTTAAGGGTCAGAAACAATCCAAGCCCTAGCAAATAACCAAACTAACTCTAATCACCCCACCTCAATAAGCATATCTAAATCTTCTGAAACAAAAGATAATAGCACCCACTTTAACTTTCATTCAGTATCGATCAAGACCATACAAAAACTTCTCCAAAAGCTCAAACCCACCACTCAGGCCACCGATAACCTAACTACTGAATATCTACAATTAGCTGCAGAAGCTATAGCCTACCCTGTTACTATCCTTATTAACAGATCCATCTCAGAATGTACAGTACCCCATTTATGGAAAATATCCCATATAATACTGCTGCACAAAGGGAGTAACTCCTCTGAACTCAATGGTGGAATATCTGCTAGAAAACAAACTACTATCTGTACAGCAACATGGTTTTAGACCCTTCCATAGTACCACCACTGCACTCACATTATTCACTAACACCATAAATCATCACAGAAATAATGGACTACTCATATCTGCTACATTCTTAGATTTATCCAAAGCTTTCGACATGGTTAACCACCTTAAACTTCTTCACTCACTGTCTACCCTTAACCTCAGTACCTCTTTTATTTCATGGTTCAAGAGCTATCTATCTAGTAGGCAGCAAGCAGTAAAATGGCAAAAAACAAATATCCTCCCTATTGCCTGTTTCCCTAGGGGTCCGCCAAGGCTTCATCTTAGATCCTTTACTCTTCACTTTGTTTACCAATCAACTCCCACCCGCCACACCTAAAGCCTCTATAGTTCATACGCAGATGAAATCACTATAATATGTGCAACCCCCACACTTGATCTCCTCTTCTCCCAAACACAAGAGTGCTTCTCACTAGCCAAAACTTGGTTCACCAACCAACAGCTCATTCTTAACCCAATCAAAACAAAATTGCTCCTCTTTAGCTCTCATAGATCCTTTCCCCTCACAGACAACTTTACTATCACCTCCAACAACAATACTGCTATTACACCAACCACTCACACCAAACTGCTAGGCATTGATATAAATAACCACCTTAGATTTGATCTACACATTGCCCAGACTATAAAGAAAGTTCACAAAAAACTTGGACTACTCTAGCGTAACAAACACTATCTCTCAAATCATGCCAAAACAACAATAGTCAGGACACATCTACTATCAAGCCTACTCTACGCCTCCCCTGCGCTCATTAACCTTCATAAAACTGATCTAAACAAACTTGAAGCCTACTATAACAAGATAGCTAGATTTGCTACAGACTCATCCTATAGAACACATCACTGTGAGTATCCAACAAGCTTAACTTGTTAGAATTCTCACTATTACTTCAAATAAATCAACTCTCACTAGCACACATAATATTATACCACTCAGACAAAATCCCAGCTCTTCATCATCTAATTCATCCTCACACCATATCAAGAACCTTGAGATCTAGCACCCTGAATCACCTAAAGGTCACCAAATTTAACAATGAGGCAGGAAAATCTGTCTACAGCCACTCTCCCTCTAAACTTTGGAACTCCATTCCTACCCACTAAACATCCAATAATTCCACCAGTCAATTTAAGAAATTCCTTAAAACTCACTTCATGAATAACAGGCTATGCTCCTGTCTCACCCCTAGATAATACTCTAGACTATAGCAAATCTCCCAGTCCCACATTAACAATTGCTAGTTTTCTCAGCCTATCTACAGTCCTATCATGACTATATGAAATTAAATGTTTACTCTTAAGCTATGATAGCAGTACAAACTGCTATTCCAACTTGTCTACTAGCTACTGTAAGAATTTCCGTGTATAGCTTGTCATATCTGGAAAGTGTTATGTAATGTCTTACCTTGTACTGTCATATTTACTCAGAGTGTATACAATATGCTGTCTTTTAGTCACAATGTTAGTCTGCCTGTAATTGAATGTTACATCAAAATATTTAAGATGTTAAGAATGCATGTAATTGGAGCTTTTCTCCCCGGGCCTCCACTGAAAATGGACCTGTATCCAGTCGGACTCTCCCGGTTAACAAATGTAAAATAAATAAAATAAAATGTGTTCAGAAATATATATGAAGTAAAACAAAGTCAGTGAACCACCATATAAAAGTTGTTCTAAATGCCAGACACTTATTTATTGTTGTACTTTACTTGTTTGTGTTATCCCGTTTGTCTACAACTGAAAATGGCATATTATTCAGTTTTAGCAGCAGCCTCATGTCATTATCATGTATATTTTATTTTTGCTTTGGGTTTGCTTCGGGGATGGATGAGCTACAATACTTGCCCTATTCACTGACAGTCCACAGACATGCCCAGGGGTGATTCATAAACCTTTCAGTGTCACTGGCCATGTTTCAGAGCATTCACTCCCATTGTTAGTAGATTAGCATCTTCACTGTGTTGGATGGGATGGGATATGTTTGTGGTGCAGTGCTGTTTGCACTGCACACTGTTATGGGATGTGCATTTGCATCTTTTTGTGTAAGTGGGATGTTTGTGCCATTGTCTTGTAAGAGTTATATAGTTGCTCAGCTACACTGCACTGAGCAGCACATCATGTTAACAGTGGTATCATGTACTCTGCTACTGTCACAGCTATGGAAAGTCTGCAGTTGTAGCCCTGTATGCGTCTGCTGTATGCCACAAATACACACTTTACTGTTTACACATTTGTGGAGCTTAGAAGATGGAGAGAGGAGATAATTTCCATGCCTATTCCATATCTAGTCAGATATGCAGTAGTATATGCAGTCACTCTCTGGAGCTCAGTCACTTTTGTTGAATTGTGTAGTGCCTTTGTGTTTGTTTTTTTTACCATGTAGCAGCTCTGTACAATTGTATACATTGTTGCAAATCCTCAAATGTTCGTTGTATATGCTAATTGTAATAACTGCTTTTGCTCCACCACTGAGTATGAAAATGCATTCTTTTTGAAGGTCTTTTCCACAGTCAAGTGGTATTGTTAATTGTGTTAATCATGAGTCCCCCCCCCCACATACACACACACACACACACACACACACACACAAATGCACACATGAGAAGAAAAGAGGCTAAATTCCTCTGTATTTTCTTTTTCTTTCAGACAAGGTTACAACTGGCTGTCTTCATCTGATAATAACCTCATACAGATGTAACCTGACAATTCACAGGGAAAGCAGTCACCTTAACGGATTTATAATAAGTCTTATCAACTGCGGTGGTGGTGCTGCAGTAGCATTGTCGCCTCACAGTAAGATGCTGTCGTGTTCGATTCTCGGCTAGAGCGTCTTCTGGGTGGAGACATGCGTGAATGGGCATACCTTCGTTGAAGGTTGTGCGTCAGAGCTGGCAATCATTAGCGGATCGGAGTTCCGCTGTGGCAACCCCTAACCGGGAAAAGCCAAAAGACGCAACAAGGACTGAGCTTCTCAAGGAAAATAGTCATTTTGTCTAACATCACTTGAATATGAAAGGGAAAAAGCATCAGTCCTAAGCTTTAAATGAACATAAAACTAATACTCTATTAACACCCTCATCATTTAATGTGATCATCTCTCTAAACCTAAAACCTGAAAAAATAATAATAATATGCTATTGAGATTATTAGGCCTTTTAAGACTTAGATTAGCTTGAGACATAGGACAGATGCTAACACTCTTGATAAAGTGTACACTGTTAACAGTTGCATGCATGATTTTATATTTCCTGGGTGAAAATTTGTTGTGGTTTGATTTTGATAACAAGTTGTTCAGAGTGAGAGAAATACAGTGGACTGAACAGATTAACTGATTATGTTATACAAAATGCAAATGAAATACTTTCTTTAAAACACAAAAAGTAAGTCAGCAATCAATTTAGAACCGTTACTGTTTCATTCATGGAACCATTTTATATTATTTCGGGGTGTGTTATTTAAGAATTGAGAGTTCATGGTCTAGCTTTTTTGTCTGATGTTTTAATAGATAAAATCATAGAGTTTTGAATAAAAGAAGTCTATGTGCCTCTTCTTTTTGCTTAATTTAATGTCTAATTCTGTAGTGCTGTGTTTAAATAACAAATGTACATTGATTGTCTGTCTTTTTGAGATGGAATTGCATTACTTGATAAGTTAGTGAGAAGCTATTGGATAGTCTCACAAAGTTTCCCAATTTTATCAATAAATAGTTCACTATATCTGTAACCTCAACTTTTCTATATTTTCTTCACAGCCCAGAAGTCTCAGATGCTTACTGTTTTGATGATTTCTATAGCATATTAAGGAGTTAGTGTACAGCATATTTCGTACTATGTATACTGATATATTCATAATGTAGCTTACTTACTTATTTGACACACCTAACATATCTGTAGAAGAATATAATATACCTAAAAATTGCACTTTAAAGCTGTAATGTGTCACTCTGTCTGGTTTCACATACCAGAAACATCTTCCACTTCTGCTGCCCGAAAATGAGTGCTAACTAGGCTAACAACCAGTGGGGCTTTTTAAGCCTCGCCATGCATCTCAAATCTCTGACAAGTTCTGGTGCCCTTGATAAGTGCAAGTAGAGGCCTGGGAGATGAAACATTCACTGGCAGGGGCCTGGGATATGAACCATGTGCAGGCTGTCTTTGTCCATTACAGACACAGGTACCACACAAGGGATGAATTTCCTATTCCCCACCAAACTGCCCACGTTACACTTGAATGAGTTAGAGAGGAACTTTGCTTCACATGGATGGGGCACCTGTAACAGAGAAGCAAGAAAGATGAAGCTAAATCATACATGTATTAGTGCACTATGTGTGATTTAAAGAACTTATGAACAGCTTGTGATGACCCGCCACTGCCCATGTAATCAAGGTACCTCAATCCACACCACCGGCAACAGAGGGGGATGTTCACAGGGAGGATAACAAGTACACACACAGTATTTCCAGATGTAGCTCTCTGCATCAAGTGCGATTTCTCTTAAGAGCACAGAGAGATCAGTCAGTCCAGGGCTGGTTTCTCCCTCTTCCTCCAGATCCCCAGTAAGACCACTCACTGGCACAGCTATAGAGTTTAGATCTCAGCTGAGTGACAAGCCAAGACCTCCAGCACCCTCTCTGTTCAACCAGTGCTTCATGTCCCTGCCCAAGTAGTTGACACACACACAGCTTTACCTTTATATCGTCGATCACACATGATCGACCTGCCACTTAATTGAACCATTTAAGTGAAACCAAAGCGTGAACATTTTTAAATATCGAAATTATGTCGAATTTCGACATTTCCAGCTGTACCACACTTCCACACCAGTGCTACCATGGGTCAAAAAGGGGCAAGGTTTTGCCATTCTGTTATGTGGAATTCGACGTTGGAGACGTTCGCACTTCGGTATTCATGGAAGTGATTTTGTCCATATCGGGATCGCCGATATAAAGGTAAACTCACACACACACTCTTTGAGGTTTGTTTTGCACACACACACACACACACACACACACACACACACACACACACACACACACACACACACACACACACACAAACACACATGCGCGCGTGCAAAAGGCTGGCACAAGCTTATTAGCTATGCCCCTTTCTGCCCAGATTAGAATGTAGTTTTTACTGCCACCAGTCACTGCTGCCAGCTGCCTTAAGGCCCTTAACAAAGGGTGTCCAATCATACTGTGTAATATTACTATTAACACAAATCATAGTTTGACCAAGAGCAAAGCTATCAGGAGCTGCCCCTCTGTCATCAAATAAATATGTAAGTACTCTCAAAACTTAAATATCTCTACATAGATCAGCCACAATGGAAAGTTTAAATATATTTAATTATAAATAATAAAAGAACAAGACAATGCTAAATATATAGTTACAATGACATCAGAGTTCAAAATCATAGGAAATATTTAAAATAACATTGCAGTACAGGATCACACAAATAAAGAAAAACAAAATCTAAACTAAGCTTCACTATATTTCTGAATGTATCTAAAAGAATTATACTATTCCCTAGTAACTTACTCTTAGAGCAAGGCAGATGTGATGAATGGTTCTTGTTGTTGTCATTAGGTCCAAGACAGAATGCAGAATGCTCTGTCTCCCCCAGAGACTTACCAAAATAATATCTAAAATATTACTACTGGGATACTTGCAGAATAGCATAACTTCTTGTCACCTAATTTCTGGTTCTGAAGCTGACAGTATTTAGCATCTACCTATAAAAATACTCATAGAAGGGCTTTTGCTCAGATCTTTGGTAGTGCATGTACATTTCTGTTCTCTTCCATTAGGTACACTGTGGATATATTTTAAACACAGCAGTTTACAAATGCCTTTTCAACACAAACATCTGTACAGAGCAGTTTGATATGCACATGCCATACAGTTCTGATACATTGGTTACACAACTTTGTTATATAAATTAGTCTGAGATTCTCAAATGACGTATAATTATTTGTAAAATTCCACCTAGCTGAGCTGGCAGTACCTACTCTCGTTACACTTCTTTACCACGTCAAAGACTCAAGCTAGTTTTTCAAGTGACCCTTGAGAAACATTGAGAGGAATGAGCCTATCTGGGAATACATTACCCTACACCCTGTCTTGAGATCCCAGCTGCCTTTGTATTGCTGATCCCATTACAGTGATGCACTGTTACATCATATGGCTACAACCCTAGGCTCCACCACAGTAACTTGGGATTTTCCAGGCTGGTGTGCTGTAGCCATAGACCCTCCTCAGACTCCTCCTGCCTTCTGCTGCATATAATTAGTACCAAGGCCTCCCTATCATGGCAAGGTTTCATCATGTCAATATGGTACAGTTTGTGCCCCTGCCTCCTGTCTAGCAGTTCTACCATGTAGTAAACATCACTGGCCTTCCTTAGCACTTTGAAGGGTCCTTTCCAAGCTGCCTGCAGCTTGTTGTGTCTGATAGGAGTGAGAACCATAACCTGCTGTCCCACAGCATACTCTCTGGCTCGAGCATTCCTGTTATACCGGACCTTTTTCTACTGTTGAGTTTCTGCAAGGTTCTCCTGGACCAGGCCCATGTGTTCCCTGAGCCTTGTCCTGAGGTTTAGTACATATGCCACAACAGACTGCTTGTGTGATTCACACTCACCCTCCCACTCAGCGTAAATCAAATCTAGAGGCCCCCTCACTTTATGCCCATACAGCAACTCAAAGGCTGAAAAACCTGTGGATTCATGGAGCACCTCTCTGTAAGCAAACAACAGCTGGTTCAAATATTTGTCCCACTCCCTCTTAAACTGGTCTGCAAATGCCCGTAGCATGGTCTTTAGTGTAGAGTTTAACCTCTCCACCAAATCATTAGTCTGGGGATAGTTGGGAGTGGATTTAGCTGCTTCACCCCACAGCACTCCCACAGACAAGCCAGCTGGTCTGACATGAAATTGCCACCTCTATCAGTCAGTATTTCTTTTGGGAAACCTACCCTACTGAAAATCTGTAACAAAGCATTTGCCACCTTTTCTGCCTCAATGCAGGACAGAGCCACTGCCTCAAGGTATCTGGTAGCATAATCTACTACCACTAGCATATACTTCTTCCCTGTGGAACTTAGTACTCAGAGGCCCCAAAATATCCATAGCTATGCTCTGAAATGTCTCCTCAATCACAGGCAAATGCATCAAAGTAGCTTTCCCCTTGTCTTCTGCCTTGCTTACTTTTTGGCACTGCTCACAGGTCCTGCAGTACCCTGTTACATCCCTGGAAATCTCAGGCCAATAAAATATCTGCATAATACGTCTCTTTGAACACTTTATGTCCATATGACCTGCAAAGGGAATGTCATGGGCTATGGCTAGAAATGCCAGATGGTAGGCTCTGGGGCACTACCAACTGCTGTATTCTCTCATCCTCTACCCCTCAGGGGTCCACTCTCTATACAGTAATCCTATGTCCCAGTATACAGATTCCCCTTTTCCTTGAAAATCAGATGCCTCCCTAGCTACCTCCCTCAGGCCTTGTAATCTATGGTCTGAGAAATGAGCCTGTCTCAACTATCTCTTGGTTACCTTTCTCAACTCCCCTTCCACAGGAAGTCTGGTTTCCTCTGGCAGTTATGCCTCACTGTCAGCTTGGGTACTACTACTCACCTCTACCCTTGCAGCCACTCTGTCCAAGGGAATATCAGTACCCACCAGCAGCTGTGACTCACCTTCAGTCTCACTGCTACAGGGTACCTTTGTCTCTGAAGTAACCACCTCAGCAGTCCTGGCTTTAAGTGCGCATCTGTCAGGGTCCCCCCAGGCTACCAGGCCCACCTACTTATCTCCAAGCCTGACTACATGTAACTGCATGCACACAAGGTACTGCATTATCAAAATAATAAGAACCAATACAATAACCATAAACAAAAAACAAATCCAGGAAGAAGGACCACCTTGGAACAAATACACACTTTATTTGCATTCTTAAATGGCATAAAGGTGTAATGTAAACCAATTTTATTGGGTATACATGCATTGTCATTTTTACTGTGGTTTTAAACACAATATATTGTTGATTTTTGTGTGTAACATTTCACATTCAGGAAGGGAAACACAGTTAGTCATCTTGACGCATATGAATGTGTTCAATTTGTTCACTAATATCTTAATTGATGTTGGGTTTTGATTTGTTCTTTTAGTCATGTGATGTTCTTCAAATACTATTTAACTTCAATTCATTTAGAGTGTTTTTATTCTGATGAAGTCAACTGTTATACGCCGACGAAAGCACTAAATAAAGTATGTATTTGTTCCAAGGCAGTCCTTCTTCCTGAATTTGTTTGTTGTTTGTGGTTATTGCATTGGTTCTTGGTTTTGTGGAGTTTGTCCTAGACCGAACCTATGTATGGATTCTTCCTTGCGAACATTCACCTTAGGGGAGGACCCTGTGGAGAACATTGAACTTTTAACCCAGTTAATCCAACAAATTTCTCGAGATGTCCCCAACGGGAATAGGGGCAACAGTTTTTTGGATGGTACTCAAACAGACAACATTTCTTCTAGACAGAGAACTAACCCTGGTGGTAACTGTTTATCAAATTGTTACAATCAGAGTTCTATTGGCCATACAGTACCGAATTATAATATTCAAAATTGATTTCAAGAAGATTTTAATTGTAGTAGTAATGTTAAAGATGTCCAAGAAGCTTGTACTTTCCAGCAGTCTTTGACTAATTTTGAAAACAAAATGCTCAAGTGTAGAAAATTACAGCTAGAGAACGCCTATTTTATGGAATGTATCAAAAACAAAATTGTACCCAAAGGGCTCAGACATTGGAAATACCCGACGGGGTTGAATGCGGCATCGCCTTTGTATCAACAGCTCATTGCCTTGTTTGATCGGCAAGGGTTAGAGTTATTAGATGTCCTTATTAAACACAATCATAAATCTATTGAAGTCCTTCATAGAGAACTGTCAGATCTTGATAGGACTCTACATGATGCCTTGATGTTTGAACATTCTACTACGGCCTACAATGGTGTTTTTGATAAAACTGATAAATTGGTGGGTGACATTAAGGCCCGCAAAGAGAAGAAACTGGTTAGAGACAAAAAAGCTTATACTTCAGGGACCGCTTATCCAAAGCCACTGCTTAATTCATCTGTACATCCTCCTAACCAGAATTCCATCAAAGAAACACTTACAGACAGGGAAGTAATGGCCAACAGCATAACCAATCAGGTCCCTTTAGGGCAGGACCTTCCACGGAGGTCAACGAAGAAACGTAATCAGATGCAACAAGTGAATTACAGACCTCCACGGTTTCATCAAGACCAGGGTTTCCAGAATCAACCTTGCCCATATATGAGGAGGCAACAAACAAGACAGAATTAACTTTGGGTTTCCTAGTGTATGTTGGAAATGAACTTGAATTTGACTTTTGTTTTTCACAGTACGAGCAGATTGAACAACCTGAGGTTACACATGAACTTTCCATTTGCATTTCCAACGATAAAGGTGACTTTACAGTTTACAATTTTACATCGCTGGTTTTTGAACAAGAAATTGCTAATTAGTTTAGTAAAGGGTTCAGTTTTGCACCCACTAGGCAGTCTAGCCTAGTAGAGGTTATTTTAGACCTGAAACTGTTTGTCAGGAATTTAAATTTTAGGCTATTGTATGATAATCCTATGGGTGTGGAAAGTAATACTGTTTTCCGTAAAATAAGTTTATACAACCCACCCCTAGCCAATTGTTTGGTATTCTTTGAGAAAATGTGTGATTTTGATTTTAGGCCTCTATTTGAGAACAATTTATACAACCCACCCCTAGCCAATTGTTTGGTATTCTTTGAGAAAATGTGTGATTTTGATTTTAGGGCTCTATTTCAGAACAACCTGAGTTGTTTTCCACACAATTTATCAAAAACTGAAAAAGACCTATTGGTGAAACTTTGTAGTGATAAATCTATACGGGTTATGAAGCCCATTAAGGGTGGAGGGGTAGTAGTGATGTCCAAACATGATTACAACAACAGGATGAATGTTTTGTTATTTAATGGTATGGTATATGAAGAAGTATCTAAACATTTTGTAAATATTTTTTACCATAGAATTGATCTTATAGTGCAAGATCTGCATGATCAAGGTCTAATAGATGTTGGTCTCTTAGATTTTTTACTTGTAAAATTTCCTAGGGTGCCATGTATGTTTGGAATTCGTAACACAAACTTGTAGGAAAAAAACACCTTTAATAACAAAGCAAAGCTTTCGGGCAGAACCCTTCTTCAATACTAATACAATCAAGTCTGCATACTAGAAGCTTATATACAGGTCTAGAAGTCACATGATTCGCAGCCAAGAATCATGTGACAAACAGGTCTTAAAGTGCAAACAACATAATAAAACTTTAAAAAATCACATAATAAAACTTTAAAAAATCAATTAATAATATTACGTAATCTAGTTAAAATTGGTTTTAAACTAACTTTGCTGTTAATTCCTGGATATGAATCAGCAGCTAGTCTTAAAATCCATTCAAATTCCTTAGTCTCAAGGCGATTATTCAGATCTCCACCTCTGGCACTAGGACAATTAAAATCAATAACTCTAAACTTAAAAGAATGTTCAGAGCCATGAATATTGATATGCTTATATAGTGCATTATTTTCACAACACCGTCTGATTTCTGAATTATGATCAATAACACGATCTTTCAGCTTACGAATAGTTTTTCCTACGTAGAACGAGTTGCAGGATTTACATGTAGCCAAATAGATAACACCTGAAGTGTTACAAGTAGCTGAAATTTTAAAATTGAATACTTGACCAGTGCTAGGGTGTGTGAAAATATCACTACCATTACCAAACATCTGTGCACAAGCAATACAGTTGAAACATTGAAAAGTTCCATGCTTAATAACCAACGTCATAGGCTTAGGTTTATAAAAATCTTTATAACACAATAAGCTTTTGATAGTCTTCATATTTCTATAAGAGAAGCATGGTTTATCACCTACAATAGCTTTCATTTCATCTGAAGCTAATAAAATTATCCAATTTCTTGAGATAATTTGTTTAACCAGGTGACTTCTTCTATTAAAAGTGGTCATATATCTAACTGAAGTCATCTCTTTATTGCTGTTATTATTTTTCTGGGATGTAGTTAATGAAATATCCTGCCCTTGATTAAAGCTGATAGGTTTCAAATAAGTCTTCCTAGCCTCTAAAATATCAATTCTTGACTTATTAAGTAGGTGGGCATCATAACCACTCGAGGTAAATTCGACTATCAAATCATCCAGTTGTAACTTGAATACATCATCATCTGTGTTGAGCCTACTTGTCCTAATAAATTGTGATTTTACCACACTTCTGAAAATATGTGGAGCGTGCATACTACTGTAATGTAAATATTTACAACAGCTAACTTCCTTCTTATATACAGAAGTATTAAGAATTCCATCATTCAGCTGGATTTTTACATCTAAGTAACACATAGTATTTTCAGAAACTTGCATTTTAAATTTCAAATAATCAGTTGTGGAGTTCAAATAGTCAACAAAAATATCCAGATCATGAAGTGTACCATTCCAAACAATTAAACAGTCATCAACAAATCTTTGATAAAAACTAATATAGGTAGAAAGATTCCTATTACTATACAGATGTTTATGTTCCCATTGGTAAAGGACTAGGTTAGCGTATGTGTTAGCCACTGAGGTACCCATAGCTATTCCTGTTAACTGTAAATATAAAGTTTCATTAAACATAAAAATATTATTTTTCAAAACAACATCCATAAGACAGCAAATGTTGTCAATGGATTTGAAATCAGGGTTAGGTTGTGTTATTAAAAATTCCCTCAGAAGCTCTTATTAGAAGCTTATGTTTGGAATTCCAAAGATACACAAAGACTAAACAGACCCCCCCCCTTTGAGACCAATTGTTAGTGCCAATAGTTCCAAGACACATTTTATAAGGAAATATATTGATAGTGTTCTTAAACATGTTTTGAAAGGAGAGGAACACATATGTATAGACTACTGGCATTTTTTGAGTAAATTCAACAATTTACAATATGATGACAGAACTATATTCTTAACTATAAATGTGGTTAATCTTTACAACACTATTCCACATGCTATAGGTATTGAATGGTTTGAGGAGTTTGAACATTTAATGATAAGGTGCTAAACAGGGTGCTGTTACTGTGATGCTTACTGTGATGGATCTGAAGTCTTCTTAAGACACTATGTCTTGCTATCTGGATTCTCCTGAAATCAAAGTCTAGTTATCACAGTCTGTTGCCCACAGAAATGTGCAGTGTGTACACTGACGCAGCACTTAAACTCTGAGCAGTAACCAATAAATGGCTTTTTATAACAAATCACATGAACTACTGTGGCAGTTTTGTTACTGTTCTACTTTACTTCTCAAACAGCATGGATGATATGAGAGATACGATACAAAAAATATCTCTAAGATTGTTATCTGCTATAGTCTCTTTATACTGTTTTAGTCATGCAGTTCAAATCCTGTTTTTCTCTTGGTATTCTATTTTGGACTTTGTATGAGAACATCTGTGTGCTGGTGTTTGCAGAAAAATATGTTTTCATCCTGTACTGGTATTGTTTTTTAAGGAAACACCTTGCAGTAAAACACATACAAATGATGACTTGATCATTCAAACTTCCTTGCTTAACAATGTCATATGATAGAAACATGCACAGATTGTTTTCCTGTTGTCCACTCTTTACAGAAGCAGGTTAACTTTCATCCTGTTTTTCACATTCTTGCCAAGTCTGTAAGAGGTCAGCTTTCTTGCTGACAGTGTGAAACGCATACTGATTCTGTAGGAAAACATGTCCATTAATCAAATTCCTTATTTTCCAAGCCACATTCATTTTAGTATGGATGCCAAACACATATTGCTAAACTCTATTTCTACATTTAAGCAAGCTTTATTTTATACCTTAATCATGTAAATAATTACTTTCAGCCTCTTATTCACTGTTAAATACACTCTAACAATTCCCTTTTTATTTTTAATGTACTCAAAACACTTTATACTGATATGTATTTTTGATTAAATTATATAGAAAACACATTAAGAAACAAAATCTTTAGTCTTCTTTTGATTCAATAAGTCAAAATGCAATTTTACATAGTTAATACAATGATATCAAGTATTACTTCCAAAACTGAATGCATTTAACAACTTTTCCTTTTACAGACCATTCTGTGAAAATATCCCATCAGTTATGAACTGTGTCTGCTTTAGTTTTATTTTTTAACTTGATTAATGTATCCTTTTGCAATCAGAGAATTTAATTTATGACGTAGAACTCTTTCATTAACTCTTTGCAACTGTTGAATTAACTCTTTACTTGTATTAATATTAAAAGATTAGAGCTAGACTAATAGCTATAAAAGACAAAAACTATGTGCTACTGCAAGCATTTATACATTGCTGAAAATATATAGTTTCAATGTCATTTAACCATAACATTGTGGTCATATCTCTGAACTGCACATTAACACCTTTGTTGACAGTGAAGTGAACATATCAAACACCTTGGTAAAGTACTGAACTGAGATTAGATAATAAATATTTGAATGCAATTATTTCAGTATATTTAATACTTGAGGATTTAAAAAGACATGATTTATACACTAAATAATGTTATGTACATAGTCTATTAGCTGTATGAATAGACTATTTTAATATAATGTTCCTCTAACTGGGGTAAGCCATACTAGTACAGATAAAATGATGGTCCAAAAATCAGTAATAAAATTACAATTAGTAATAAAATTACAACTTTTGAACTTGTTACTTTACAATGTGTCCTATACAGTATATATCTACACAGACTGTTTGCTACTCATGCATTTCAGTCTAGTAGGTACCCTAAACCCATTTTTTAAACATGGTTCTCCACACATATTCATTGCTAGACATTAATTTCATTTGTATTGAATTTTTCTGTATTAGTACATACAAAGACTATAAAGTACACTTAGTCCAATCTACAAATTTAGTAACATTAATATCAAGCAAAATCTTGAAAAATGTTTATGTCTCTTTAGAGGTATTTAGTGGAATTGCCACCAAAGGCAACTACATACCCAACAATTAGAAACATTTATGCTTTTTTCAGGGTCTGTATTAGAACATTGAAGTTTCAGGTCTTCGAATGTTCTAATATCGACACCTAGTAACTGAAAACTGGTAAGACCAAAAATTTAGAACATCAAATTTTTTCCTAGGGAAAATATTCGCTGTTCCAAAACACATACACACAACACAAACACACCAAACACACAGCAATCCACACACATACACCTAAAATCTTACATCTAAACCTACACTAAACTGTACATACACCACTATCTACCCACCTACCTTAACCCAAACCCTAACCCTAAGGTCCATCACTATCCCACACACACCTCTCCTGCGCCCAACTCTAACTCACCTATCCCATCCTAACCCTCATGTCCAAACTTTCGCACACTTACCTGACCCACGCCCTAACTTTAACTCACCTATCCCACCCTAACCCTCACATCCACACAATCGCACACTTACCTGAACCCAACCGTAACTTTCCACCGCAGAGCTGAAAATAGCAAAGTGGCAATAACGGACAACCAAATTCTTTCCCTAGGAAAGAATTTGGTTATCTAAAAAGTCGCTATTTTCAACTTTCAGTTACTAGGTGTCGATATTAGAACATTCAAAGACCTGATACTTTGATGTTCTAATATAGACCCCTTTTTGCATACCAACATTGTCTTGCCAAAAACATATTAAAAAATAGTGACAATTTTTGTTCACCTTTCCACATTTCTTTACTTTTTCTTGTATAGCTTTAATAAAGCAATGTTAAATCATCTCTTGTATAACTCTACATCTTAACAGGTTGTAAATACAATTTAATACTAAACAATGCAATAATATCCTGTCAGGTTTAATCCAGTATTTCTAATGCACTAATACCTGTTTTACCCCTCCCCCTAAAAGAGTATTGTCAAGAAGGAATGAGATATTATTTTTCTTCCTGTAGCTCTATTTTAGACCCTTTTGCAATACTGCTTACACAGTCAGTGTAAAACTGAGAAAGTACCCCTCCCCCTGTAGTACTGCAATATTATTTATTTGTTTTACGCCATGAGAATAAAATGTATGCCAGCCCATCACTTTGGTTATAAATTTGCTTTATTATGTTACTAATAAACTATAGACCTTTGTCTGATTTGATCATTTTCTGGCTGTTTTTAATGACAGAATATATTTTTCCTGTTGCCTTTGCTCTCTACTACCAATAGTAGTTATTTGTACCTTCCTGTATACATTATTTGAACTGTATGTATACTATAGCCCATCTGTTGGCTATACTTGCTGAGTTTTTTTTTTTTTTTTTTTTTTACTTTTAACATTTACTTGCAAACAGATTATCAGTGACATATATGTACAATTGTGATGTTTTATTATAATTACCAAATAGTGTTGCATGTGAACATTTTAACAATTATGTTTTAATAATAATGCTTTAGAAAAACTCAAGCCACTTGTCTGGCAATCAGTCTTGTATTTTTTTATCTTATCTTTCCAACATTTCCTGTAACTATTCATCCAGTCTAGGAAGGTCTGAGCTCACATTTCAGACTTTGTAAACCATAGTTTAACCCTTTTAGCATTTTTCATTTAATCATCTGTTAATACACTTGCAATGTAATAGTAAAATGCAGTTATAAAACATTTGGTATTATATTTGTGATTTGCATAACTATGCATTTATACTACATAAATAAACATTATTTTACAATTAGCTTACATACTTTTGTAACTTGGATTTCAGTATTTTTTTATTTATTTAAATGCACTGCCATTAATTTTACAAAGACTGCTTGACTAATACCATCTGTGATTTTATTTATTTTTAAAATTCAGAACTTTAACTGTTTGGTGTGGTGCTACTATACAATTATAAAAAAAAAATTGTAAAAAACAAATAGATATTATTAGCTTAACTAACATATGTTTATATTTACATTACTTATATTAGCTGTTGTCTGCCTTTCATTCTTGTGCATTTTAACAGATGTACTTTATATGAAAAGAAAATACATGCATGGCAGTCTTGTGACTTTAAATCTTTGCTGTTATTAACTATTTTTATTTGATTTTTATACACTACAACAGTTTTGTTTACCTTTTGACTATGCTATGAGAATGGCAGTCATACACTCTACTTTACTGTAGTACTGATAAATGTCTTGCTTTAACTGAATGAAAGTCATACATTAGATCCTACCATGTATGCTTAACCATTTTCAAAACACAAACATATTATAAAATATCTCTTTTGTACAGACAGCTGTAGTTTCCTGCACTTTTGTAATGTTTTCTTAAGCTCAGCTGTTATATGGAGGAAGTCAGTCTCTGTCACTTCAGCTAATTTATTTTCTTTATCCTGCACTGCTGTTTAAGAGTTTCCTCATGGTCTGCCTGATATGTCTCAGGAACCTGTTCTGCTGAATCTGAAACTCCTATGCACTTTTGAAAAAATGTTTGTATAACTTGTCTAAGATTCCTGAACTCATCATGTCTGTCTTTTAGAAGTTTATTACATTATTTTGTAACAAAATGTACTAGAAGTTTGGTCAGTAACTGATTTGACTGTTGTTGTAACTCTGAAATAAACCTTTTACATGTAGTGACAGGACATAACTATTAAACATCTGAATATAATGGAAACACTTTACCCTTAGTTCATTTTTTATCATAAAAAGGTCTGTCTTCACAGTCTTATTTTTTAGCAGTATCATACAATACATTTTTATGACATTGTACACAAAATGCAGTTTCTTTTGAATCACACAATAAACATTTGTCATACCCCACATGGTTTTCTTTAAGATACCAGTCAAATATTGTAATGCATTTGCATAATGCCTTACTATCAACTTGCCCTGATAAGGTTTTACATTTGCTAATTGCTGTGTATACCAACATTGCAATTTTCTAAAACTTGGCTTATACCTGCTTGTATTATATCTAATAGCATCCATACTAAAAATGTAACATAGAAAAAAGTCTTACCAGTTAGCAAGAAAACAGGTGATCAGGCTGTTGTTGCTGCTGCTGGCTGGAAAATTTTCAGAGTCACTTGACAAGCTGGTGAAACACAACAGGCAGCGAGATGCTGTGAAAGTAGATGTCCAACTTTTCTTGAAGATTAATGGCACTGCAACTTTCCTGCACTGCAGTCTCAATCTGGATTCAGATATCTGAAAAACTTTACTACTGCAAGCTGCATAAACTGGAATACTTCTGTTTAGGATTTACACATATGTACAAATGTTAGTTATTGCAATTTGACTGAAGTGACCCTCTGCAGGGCTTACCACTCCCTCTGTATTCGTATGCAGGCTAAGATTCTAGGTTCGACTCCTGGCTGGCTTGCCATTGAAAATTTAATGATAAGGTGCTAAACAGGCTGCTGTTACTGTGATTCTTACTGTGATGGATTCAAAGTCTTCTTAAGACACTAGGTCTTGCTGGCTGGATTCTGCTGAAATCAAAGTCTAGTTATCACTGTCTATTGCCCACAGAAACATGCAGAGTGTACACTGATGCAGAACCTAAACTCTGAGCAGTAACCAATAAATGACTTTTTATAACAAACCACATGAACTACTGTGGCAGCTTTAGTTACTGTTCTACTTTACTTCTCAAACAGCATGGATGATATGAAAGATACAATACAAAAAAATCTCTAATAATGTTATCTGCTACAGTCTCTTTATATTGTTCTAGTCATGCAGTTCAAATTCTGTTTTTCTCTTGGTATTCTATTTTGGACTTTGTATGAGAACATCTGTTTGCTGGTGTTTGCAGAAAAATATGTTTTCATCCTGTACTGGTATTGTTTTTTTTAAGGAAACACCTTGTAGTAAAACATATACAAACGAGGACTTGATCATTCAAACCTCCTTGCTTAACAACTGTCATATGATAGAAAATGCACAGATTGTTTTCCTGTTGTCCACTCTTTACAGAAGCAGGTTAACTTTCATCCTGTTTTTCACATTCTTGCCAAGTCTGTAAGAGGTCAGCTTTCTTGCTGACAGTGTGAAATGTATACTGATTCTGTAGGAAAACATGTCCATTAAGCAAATTCCTTATTTTCCAAGCCACAGTCATTTTAGTATGGATGCCAATCACATAGTGCTAAACTATATTTCCACATGTAAGCAAACTTTATTTTATACCATATTTATGTTGCATATTTGTAACAGAATTACTTTCAACCTTTTATTCACTGTTAAATACACTCTAACAGAGTTTCTATATGATAGTCTTTTCATAGGTTCATAGGTTCATAGGTAGGTACTAAGCTATAGGCCCAAGGGCTATGTAAGCCTAGCCAGCAAGGTTCCATACAACAATGATCAAGTACTAGTCCTAGTAACTTTTATGGAGGTGGTTTTAAAAAACATTTTTTTTTTTCTGAGAGACAATATTTCCTACAGAAAACAGGGGTTGCGATAAGGGCCATTTGTGCCCCCGTTTTGCAAACATCGTCATGTTAATGTGGGAAAGAAAGTTTCTTTTTACTTCTCTTTACACACACAAATGGAGTTTGTATTTACTTTATATAGATGATTTATTTTTTCTTTGGACAGGAGATGTTAAGGACATTCAAGATTTCATGTCCTACATTAACAGCATCACTGACGTTTTGAAATTTATGCATATTCATAGTTTTGACAGTATTAACTATTTAGATGTGGTGATTAAAAAAAGAGTCAAATTTGCATTTTTAGTGACCTTTACAGAAAATCTACCTATAGTAACAGTTTATTACATTACCATAGTAATCATCCAATACATGTGAAAAAAGGGTTAGTAAAGGGTCAGTTTGTTAGATTTGCCCAAATGGTAAGCAAAGATGTTGATTTCCATTTTCAATGTAACATACTTATGGAGATGTTTAGATCTAGAGAGTATCCACTAGATCTGTTAGAGAGTATACAGAATGAAATTTACACTAAGAGAGAGAGGGGCATCATTGTACCCCTATTAAATAACAATAGTGGAGGTTTTACAACTAACATGATAAAAACTTCTTCCTCCAAACAAAACACTAATAACAAGGATTATATTTGTTCCTTTGTTACAAAATTTTCTGTGGACCATCAGAGTATACATGACATTTTTAACTAAAAATTGGCATATTTTTTCAGTGTTATGAAGGAATTTTAGATAAATGAGGTCCCAGACCACGGTTGATGTTTAAGAGAGGGACTACCTTTAAAAATTTGTTGGAAAGCAAAGGCACTGTCCCTCTCCTAAATTGATTTTTTGGTATGAAGAAATGTGGGTTTTGTGCTCAATGTTGTTTTATTAAACACACTGATAAAATCAAGATCAACTACACAAATATAAAAGTACAAGGGAAGTATTCATGTAACACTCAGGGGGTAGTCTACGCTGCCCTGTGTTCTGAGTGCAAGGGTTTCTACATTGGAAAAACTAAGAGAAAACTTAGAGAAAGAATATATAAACATGTAAAAGATATTAGAAACCAAAATTCCAACAGTGCGTTATTTAGACACATAGAAAAACATCCCACATATAATTTTAAATTTGTTGCGATTGAAAAAGTATCCCAGGACCCTAGGGGTTCGCCATGGGAATATTTATTAGAATTTAACGAACTTTGTTGACAAGTAAGATTTAATGCACATGTAAATCCTGGGTTGAATGATGGCATTAGTGTTAGTAGTCTTTTAAAATTGCATTCTTATATGGTACAAAGGTGTAATGAAAATCAATTTTATTGTATATACATGCATTGTTGTTTTTATTATGGTTTTAAACACAATATATTGTTGATTTTTTTTGTGTGTAACATTTCACATTTGGGAAGGGAAACACAGTTAGGCATCTTGACACATATGAATGTGTTCAATTAGTTCACTAATATCTTAACTGATACTGGGTTTTGATTTGTTCTTTTAATCATGTGATGTTCTTCAAATACTGTTTAACTACAATTCATTTAGAGTGTTTTTATTCTGATGAAGTCAACTGTTATACACTGATGAAAGTGCTAAATAAAGTGTGTATTTGTTCCAAGGCAGTCCTTTTTCCTGGATTTGTTTTTTGTTTGCGTACATTGCAATCTTCCTGAGCTCCACTGGAGTAAATGAGTTAAATATCTCTACACAGATCAGTCACAATGAAAGGTTTAAATATATTTAATAATAAATAATAAAAGAACAAGACAATACTAAATATATACCCAGTGACATCAGAGCTCAAAAATCACAGGAAATATTTAAAATACCATTGCAGTACAGGCTCATACAAATAAAGGAAAACAAAATCTGAACTAAGCTTCACTATATTCCTGGCTGTATCTAAGAGAATTATACTGTTCCCTAGTAACTTACCATTAGAGCAAGGCAGATGTGGTAAGTGGTTCTGCTGGTTGTCATCAGGTCCAAGACAGAATGCAGAATGCTCTGTCTCACCCAGAGACTTCTCAAAATATTATGTAAAATATTACAACTGGGATGGTTTGCAGAATAACATCAGTTCATGCCATCTGACTTCTGGTTCCCAGACAAAACCCCCATTGCTAAAGCTGGCTGTATTTAGCCTCTGCCTCTAAAAATACTCATAGACAGGCTTTTGCTCAGATCTATGGAAGATGCTAGAAATCATAAAACAATTACATTCCTTCATGTGTCCAAAGTAGCAATTTGTCCACCCTAAAGACAATACAGAAAGCTTCTTAGTACAGACTTTGTTTCTCTAGCTGCATTGAAACATCTTCATGATGTAGCCTATAAAGTAATTTAATTTCAGATTTTTTTTAAAGTTTGCTGGACTGAGGTTAACCTCCTGTATTCTAGTTTCCACTATTAAAATATATATATTTAAACAGTTACAATAGTGCATGCACATTTCTGTTGTCTTCCAGTAGGGTACACTGTGTATACATTTTAAACACAGCAATTTACAAATACCTTTTCAACACAAACATCTGTATAGAGCAGTTTGATATGCACGACACAGTTCTAATACATTTGTAACACAAACATCTTATATACATTAATTTGATATTCACAAATGACATCTAATTATTTACAAAATTCCAGCTAGCTGTGCTGGCAGTGACTCCTTTCTTCACACAGCTCTATATGGGTTGAGAGGCAAAAGGATTGGTTCATGACTTCCAACAAAAGCAGTCTGGTGCATAGAAAAGATGAGGGAAGGTCTTTTAAAATTTATAATAATAGGCTTCTTTAGAAAGTTGCTAACTTTGAAGACTACTTGATGAAAGCCAAATTAATACTATTCTGGCATAAACTAACTTTGAAAACATTAATTTGTTCACACATTTGCATCTATTGTTGGGAAGATGGTAGTTTTAGTTTTGATCCTGTATATACGGCACAGGCAGCCAAGAGTTTGCAAATGTTTTGAACTGTATTATTAAACTGTACATTAAGAGAGAAATACTTATTTAGTAGGATTCTCAGGTATTTGATCTTATCTTCCAATTGATTATTTCAGCACTTCAAGCTGAGATGGTTAGTGCAGGGGAGAAAACAGCACGGCAATGGCGGAAACATCCTGGATCTGGTGCTCACCATCATAGGAGACCGCTGCATCACCCCCAGTGTGTGGCCATCCCTGGTGAAATCTGACCACAAAACAGTCTCACTAGAAGTAACTATAATACCACCCCCCCCCCCCCTTAGCAACAACTAGACTAAAAAACCTCTCCAAGGATAATTACAGCCTCTTATATGATGGCATAAATAGCTTCATAGCCCCTTCCCCACTAATGGAACAGACACCTATGATGTGTTATACACCAATGCTTTATACAAGCAACTGTACATTTGTATTGACTCTGCCGTACCTGATAGAACCAAAGAAATATCTTTAAAGAAAATCAAACCTGCTTGGTGGACAACTGCCATTAATAGGCTATACAATACGAGAAAGAAATTTCTGTCAAGGAGTATAAAGGAACAATCTCAAAACTGGAAACACTCCCTCCTCAACTTAAATAAGCAAATAAGACTCCTAGTGAAGTCCTCCAAAGCTAATTATGAATCCAAATTAGCTTCCCTAACTAAGGATAACCACAAGGTGTTCTTTAGTTACATCTGTAACCTCAAAGGTAAGGCCCAGATTTGTGCTGAACTCATAGTTAATGGTACTATAAAACCTGTGGATATAGCAAACCTGCTGGCTGACAGGTTCAGTGAAAACTTCACACCCCTGTCCCTGCCACATATACCCCAAAGCATCCCTAACACCAGTCCCCCACCTAGTATCTCTGAGAAACAGGTCTTAAACGCCTACTCCAAGGCCAAAAACACAGCATCTATGGGACCAGGTAACATCCAAGATTGCATTCTACATCATTAAAACAAGAATTTGCATCACCATTGGGCATGCTTTTCAATCACAGTCTAAGTGTGGGCTTCATCCCAGAGGAATAGAAAACAGATACCATCACCCTTTTGCACAAACGGGGTGCATCCATGGGCCCCATGAACTATAGATCCATTAGCCTGACCAGCTTTATCAGCAAGGCCATGGAACAAATCATCATGGACCTTATTAACAAAGATATAAGAAATCTCCAAATGCTTGACCGCATCCAGTTTGGCTTGTCAAGGGGAGATCATGCCTGTTAAACTTGGTGGATTTCTTCAAGACAGTCTCCAAAGCCCTAGATGAGGGCAAATCTGTTCATACGTCCTACCTAGACTTAGCCAAGGCATTTGACACAATCCCCCACTCAGGCATCATTGATAAACTCACCCAGCTGGGTATTAAACCATATATTGTCAGGCAGGTTGCAAACTGGCTCTTTGATAAAACTCATACGGTCAAAATAGGGGGCTCCACCTCCTCCAGTAGACTCATAACCAGTGGTGTTCCATACAGATCGCTTCTGGGATCCCTACTGTTCAGAATCTACTTCTCTGAAGTACAGGTTAAAACTAAAGAACCGTGGCTGACAAAGTTTGCTGATGACTGTAAATGGGGAACAATAACTGAAACCCCTAGCAGTGTCAACATTCTGCAAGAAGGTCTTAAGCAGACTAATGGCTGATGCCAAAGTCATGGTCTTAAACTTAATGCAAAAAATTGCATTATCACCCTATTTGGCAAGGGTAATGTTCCTGAAAACTACACAGTCAGTGGTGAGAGATCTGGGCACACAGTTTGACAGCAACCTTAACTTCAATCACCATGTCTCCACAGTGGTAAGAAGGGCATTTTATATTGCTCATCTCATAAGAAAGGGCATTGTCTCCAGATTAAAAGAGGTTATAATGGCCTGTACTGTTCCCTCATCAGGCCAATAACAGAATACAATCCTCCCTTTGGTATGTTCTTTTCCAAACACCTGCAGCAATTGTAGAGACCACAAAGGTTCCTTACAAAGAAAATTCAGGGTCTTCAATATCTGTCTTATATGGACAGACTGAAATCATTGTCACTTTACTCTGTGTCATACCTATTACTCAGAGGTGGCCCTTGCCTTGTATATACAGCAGTCTCTAATGCAAATCAAATGGCATACAGGTCACACACTCAAAAGACCTTAAACTGGAATGTGACATCAATAGAACTTGCTGGAGAGACTGATTTGTCTCACAGAGGTTGCCCCACCTTTAGAACAAGCTTCCTATTTATGTTAAACAAAGCCCCTCGTTGGCCCTATTTAAGTGTAATTTGGATGATTGGATAGGTAACCAAAATTCACCCCAGGGGTGCCACTTGTGTTCCTCTTCATCAAGGACAATAGGTGCTGGTTTTAGTGTCTGCTTGAACCAGACACCCTTGGGAACATGGGTTGAACTTGGCAAGGCTTGTTAGGGCCCTGTGGTCATTAGTCTAGTAACCTCCTCTGATCCTATAATCCTATGCAAAAATAATTGATTTAATTTTATCAACATTTAGGAGAAGACAACAATTACAAAGACAAATCTATTTTCAGAGGCCACATTACACAATCCAGCAAAAGAATTGTTTTCTTACATTCAGAAGAAATCACTTTTATCAGTTCTTTTATCAAGAAATCCCCAGGAGTCATTTCTCGATTTCTTTTGGAAGCATAGCAAGGATGAGGCAGCCACTCCTGGAGCAAGGTGTTGAGAACATAATCAGAATGTGTAGTTTCAAATTAGAAGTGCTTTATTCAGTATATCCTTATACTTCTATTATGTGAAACAATTTTTTTTTAAGAAAACTGTATGAAAAATGTATTTCAAATTATATTATTCAACTAAAGCAGTCACCTGTTAATGTATATGAACCCAATCAGGAATTTCATGTTCAGACTTAGAAAAAAACATGGACTTTTGTGATTCTAAAACATATTTTGGCCGTTAACAGTAATGCATGATGTCATCATAATATATCTAGCTGTCCAGGCATGCATTAAAACTGGTTAGCACATTCTCTGAAGTAGTTTATAATTGCTCTTAGATCTACATGGGATAACAAAGCATTCTTGATGAGAGCAACCTATTTGCAAACTCTTCATTTACACACCTGAAGGGACAGCTTTCAAAAATTCCTCAGTATATAGCTTTATCTGTATGCGGTATCTGATTTTAATGTTATTATAACACTGTAATACATGCTTTTCAACAACAAATAACTATAGTTCCTATGCAGTTTCAAATGATATGCATTCACTCATAATATAGATTGCAATAACTGCCTTTGCAGAACATTGAATACAATACTATTACTAATGAATCCATCAGTTCTGTGCATACAGAATGTAAACAGACATTATTACCATCACATCAACATCTATTCAAAGAAAAAAAAGTTTGTAGCTATGTTAAAGTTATATGACAGCTCTTACTACAATATTATTCTTCTCTAAGGCACAGTATTAGATTCAGTTTTGGCAGCAACTTGACTTGGCTCTACTGTTGTTATGTAACTACAATAATCATAGATCACTAAATGAAACACAAAACAGAATTCCCCTCTGTAATCAACTTAACAAAAAGTAATAAAACAAAGTATGGAGAAATATTTCAGTGTCATATTTATTCATCTTATAAGGGAAGGGGCATGTGATACTAGTTTCATGCTCAGCTGCTTGGTCTCAGGTTTAATTAAGTCTTGGCCCCGCATATGGCTGCATGGCAGTGGGAAGGAATTAGGTGTCTAATCAACTCCACAGACACTCAGCATGATCTCTGGGATTATAACTCGTGGCAGCTAGTTGATGAAATACAGCCCTTATGTAAAAAAAAACACATTTTTATAATTTGATTTTCATATTTAAAATGCTTGCTATGTCCAAACTGATTGTATGATAATCTTTGAAATGTGATTTTGACATGGTTCCCATATCAGCATATCAGTCATTCCTGGAAAGTAATTTTAGCTGATCATCTTATTATCAACTTCATGAGTTCCTTTCCTATATGCGATTGCTATACAGTTCATAATTATTTGTATGTCTACAGTCAAGCTTTTGCTAATAATAGTACATTGTGTCACCCTTTAATTCACCACATGTTCTAGACAAAAATAAACAACATCAAATTCCTGTACAAAATCCTGATTTGTGGTTCTTTCACAAATCAGAGAGATACTAATTCTATCAAACTACTTCATAAAGGTTACCATAGTATCAAATTCTTAACTTACACATATGTACCACCTTAGCTTCTCTAAATGCACAAGACTTCCTGAATCTGTTTTCTCATTGTCTTTTTTCTGCAATGAGAGTACTAGATCTACATAGGTTTATAGGTTCATAGGTAGGTACTGGGCTAGTTGCCCTTGTAGAATATTTTAACCCTAGGTAATTCCCCTTTCAGTGAGAATCAAACCCTGTACCTCTTGTCTGTGAGGTAAACTCCATTATGACAACCCCAACATATACTCATTTTTATCTAGGTGCACAGGCAGCAATGCCCATTTTGTCCTCATAATCTCATGTTGCTTTTAATGTGTAATGATCATAGTTTATATACAACAGCACTTAGAACATTCCTAAAGCCAAAAACATCCTGCCAAGGGAAAACATCAAATGAGACAGGAGGTGGGATATCAACATTGTTTTGAACATAGCACTCAAGGAGTCTATTTTTGAACAATTGATGTGTATCACGTGTATAAAAGTTAAAGCAATGGATGTAAACAACAATTAACAATACTACACAGCACAGGGAAACAAATGCCCACCAGGAGGGTATACTAAGAGATAATATTACATATTATAATGAACAGAAATATAATATCACTCCATGAAATTTCAAGGCACTGTATAGCAAGTAATGTTTGAGACAATAGCTGAGAAAATGTGTTAGTGACCTGGCAAAACTTCTGTAAGAATTTCGATGAAATAATGTTTATTTTATAAAGGACAGTCAAATTGCAACTATGATGTCTTCTCTTATAGTTCAACGTTTAGGTAAAAAAAAATAACACAAGAGGTCAGTTTTATCACCATATTGTCTTCCATCTGAATACACACTATAGTGATACCAAGCAGCAGATATATATATATATATATATATATATATATATATATATATATATATATATATATATATATATATACATAAATGGGTCTATCAGAGGCTTAAGTTTTCAAAAACTCAAAACTCATATGGTCGAGACCATATGATCCATTTTCCAAAAACTCGAAACTTTTGAATAGAGATTGAGGACTGGGGAATTTACCCTTTTTCCCACTGTACTGTGATCTTGAAGTTGGTATATATAGTATGCAGGGGGTATGGGTGCAGGGGTTCTTGTCCCACTGCAATAACATAGAAAAAAGATAGATATTTTGGTTTTCCAATGTTCAAGTTTTCAGAAAATCATTTATATGGTCCCGATCACATCAATTTCCAGTTTCTGAAAACTACAGGTTCTCATAGGGATCCACACACACACACACACGTGTGTGTGTGTGTGTGTGTGTGTGTGTGTGTGTGTATATATATATATATATATATATATATATATATATATATATATATATATATATATATATATATATATATATATATATATATTATATATACACATATATATTGCCCAATATGCACTTTTCTCCACTGTAGTGCAATCCTGGAGTTGGTATATGTGTGTGTTTATATATATCTATATATATATATATATATATATATATATATATATATATATATATATATATAGTTAAGGGTGGCGTGTTAGCCCCCCACCTGGGTGGGTTTTAATTACTTTGGTGTGTATTCAGTTTAATTTTGGGCAATTGTTTATTTACCCTGGGAAAGCTTCAGCGTTCGGGTATGTCAGGTTTTGGTATTTTCAGTCTCACGAAAATTAACATCGGTGTTATGATCTTCAGTTTTTGAAAGTAGATCTATACATATATATGTACACACACACACACACACACACACACACACACACACACACACACACACACACACACACACACACACACACACACACACACACACACCATTGTTTCTATCAGATGTAATAACATTAATTGGACACATTCACTTAACAAAAGTATATAAGGCATCAGCAATGGAACTGTCACCATAAGAATTACACCCCAGTAAATTAGTTTTACCTATAACAGCTAATTTTTTTGAGGAATTAGGTAGTTATTATAAAGCAGCATGATTTTCTGATACATGAAATTAAGAAAAGGCAGGAGTTTAAAAGTGCTACACTAAATTATTTCCAATTTGTAGAAACATTTTGTAATAAATATAGGCAGTACTTCAAAGAATGGATATGAGAGTCATCATCATCATCTTTCAGCTGTTCCCGTTAGGGGTCGCCACAGTGGATCATCTGTTTCCATTTCTTCCTGTCTTCTGCATCTTGCTCATTCACACCAATCACCTGCATGTCCTCTCTCACCACATCCATAAACCTTATCTTAGGCCTTCCTCTTTTCCTGTTACCTTCATCCTTAGCATCTTTTTCCCAATATACTCAGCATCCCTCCTCAGCACATGTCCAAACCAGCATAATCTTGCTTCTCTGGCTTTGTCTCCAAACCTTCCAACCTGGGCTGACCCTCTAATATACTTATTCCTAATCCTGTCCACCCTCGTCACACCCAGTGCAAATCTTAACATCTTTAACTCTGCCACATCCAGCTCTAACTCCTGCCTTTTTGTCAATGCCACTGTCTCCAACCCATATAACATAGCTGGTCTCACTACTCTCTTGTAGACCTTCACTTTCACTCTTACTGGTACGCGTCTGTCACAAATCACTCCTGACATTCTACTCCACCCACTCCATCCTCCCTGTACTCTCTTCTTCACCTCTTTTCCACACTCACCATTACTCTGAACTATTGATCCAAAGTATTTAAACTCATCCACCTTCGCCACCTCTACTCCTTGCATCCTCACCATTCCTCTATCTTCCCTCTCATTCACACACACATATATTCTGTCTTAGTCCTGCTGACCTTCATTCCTCTTCTCTCTAGAGCATATCTCCACCTCTCCAGGGTCTCCTCCACCTGTTCCCTACTCTCACTACAGATCACGATGTCATCTGCAAACATCATAGTCCATGGGGCCTCCTGTCTGATCTCATCTGACAACCTGTCCATCACCATTACAAATAAGAAAGGGCTCAGAGCTGATCCTTGATGTAATCCCACCTACACCTTAAACGCATCTGTTACTCCCACCGCAGATCTCACCGCTATCACACTACTCTCGTACATATCCTGTACCACTCTTACATACTTCTCTGATACACCCAACTTCCTCATACAATACCACAACTCCTCTCTAGGCACCCTGTCATATGCTTTCTCTAAATCCACAAAGACACAATGCAACTCCTTCTGACCTTCTCTGTACTTCTCCATCAACACTCTCAAAGCAAACATCGCATTTGTAGTGCTCTTTCCTGGCATGAAACCATACTGCTGATCATTAATCATCACCTCCCTTCTTAACCTAGCTTCCACTACTCTTTCCCATAACTTCATGCTGCGACTGATCAATTTAATCCCTCTGTAGTTACTACAGCTCTGCACATCACCCTTATTCTTAAAAATCGGTACGAAAACACTTTTTCTCCATTCCTCAGGCATCCTCTCACTTTCCAAGATTTCATTAAACAATCTAGTTAAAAACTCCACTGCCATTTCACCTAAACACATCCATGCTTTCACAGGAATGTCATCTGGACCAACAGCCTTTCCGTTCTTCATCTTCTTCATAGCTATCCTTACTTCCTCATTGATAATCCACTGCACTTCAGGATTCACTATCCGCACATCATCCAACCTTCTCTCCCTCTCATTCTCTTCATTCATCAACCCCTCAAAGTACTCTTTCCATCTGCTTAACGCACTCTCCTTGCTTGTGAGTATGTTTCCCTCATTATCCTTTATCACCCTTACCTGCTGCACATCTTTACTAGTTCGGTCCCTCTGTCTAGCCAATAGGTACAAGTCCTTTTCTCCCTCTTTAGTGTCCAACCTTTTATACAACTCGTCATACGCCTTATCCTTAGCCTTCACCACCTCTCTCTTTGCCATGCACCTCATCTCCTTATACTCTTGTCTACTTTCTTCATCTCTCTGACAATCCCACTTGTTCTTCACCAACCTCTTTCTCTGTATACTCTCCTGTACTTCTTCATTCCACCACCAGGTCTACTTGTCCTCCTTCCTCTTTCCAGATATCACACCAAGCACCTTTCTAGCCATCTCTCTTACTAGCTTATTCACAATTCAAATTAACCAGAAACAAAAATACAAATTCCCTCACAATTCAAATATTAATTCATAACTAAAATACATAGAATTAATTATTTAATTAATTAACTCAGCAAACCTGGTTATGTTGGAATGGGAAACCACTAAGTTGTTCAACAGTAGTTTTTACAAATATGTTACCTATTATTCTAGGTTCCTGGATGATATTTTTATTTTATGGGATGGGCCCATGGAGAGTATTCAGTCTTTCATAGAATTTTTGGATAGTACTAGTACATTTTTAAAATTTACATTCACCTGTAGTTTGGATGGTATTTCTTACTTGGACACATGCATCTCCAAATCTAGTAATGGTTTTCCGTCTAGAAATATTTCGAAAAAATACTTTCTCAAATAGTTATTTGGAGTATACAAGTACTCACCCTAGGAATATGATGAAGAACATTTATAAGGGGCAATATATTAGAGCTGCCCACATGACATCCATTTATGAGAATATGATAGAAGAAGTTAATTATATCAAAACTATGTTTATCTCTAGGGGCTATCCTATGTCTATGTTGAATTATGTCACTAATTATGTAGTAGGGGAATGGGGAAAGAAATATCCCCCATTGATTGTAAGGAAGTAAATAAGAATTAAAGAAAAATTGAGATGTGTACTAATAAACAATATAATAGAGCTTGTGTCCTTGAGTACTCCCCATATGTTAAATATATAAAAAATATAGTGAGAACTGGAACATTTTAGTGGTAAATCAAGATATAAAGAAAATAATAGGTGATGCACCCACATTTTTTACAAAATGGGAACTAATATAAAAAAGAAATTAGAGACTGGACCTACATTAGGAGTATGAAACAATCAAAGTAAACACACCACAAAATGTGGTTGTTGTAGGCAATGTAGTGTGATATTCGACACAGATGAGATAACTTTAAAGAACATCACTAGGACTCATATTCCATTTAGGCAAGGTAATTGCAGTAGTAGGTATGTCATATATGTAGCAAAATGCTTGTCATGTCCTAGTTTCTATATAGGCAAAACAGAACAACAATTTAAGAAGAGAATTTATAACAACCTATATAGTATTAGAACTAAGGACATGACTAATGCACTATACAGTCAAGGTGATTCTCATACATTCAAATTTGCAATAATTGGTCAAGTTACTGTTAGTCCAAGGGGTGGCAACATAAGGGCTTTATTGGGTAAGAGAGAAATCATATGGCAAATACTAACTGATGCTGCTAGGGAACCAGGACTGAATGAGTATATCTCTATTAAGCCCATTTTACAACTTATATAGCCCAGTTATGATTGCATATCTCATACAAAACATTATATATTCATATATTTATATATGTTTTTATATTTATATTCACATATTTATTTATTTATTTACTTAGCTATTTATATTCATACATTATACATATATTTGATGTAGGTTAGGATTTCATGAGTATTGTGTTTAGAAGTTCATATTTTAAGCTCTATAGGTATAGATACATATATTGTCAAAACACATTTTTAAATATATATTTTTAAATGCATTGTGTATGAATAAAATGTACTGGGTATTTATGAAATGCATAGGTTATGCAAACATATATTATATATATATTTTTTTTTAACAAAATGTACTGAGACATATATATTTTTTAATGAAATGTATTGATATATATTTTTACAATGAAATGTACAGATTTTTTCATGAAATATACTGATTTTCTATGAAATGCACTGAATTTTTATGAAATGTGTTGATCCTTCAAGGAAATTGTACTGATTACTTTATTGGATGTTATTGTTAGTATAAGCCTCTCATACTGCTAAGTTAGTTAATTAATTAATTAATTAATTAATTATATTTATTTTAGTTATGAATTAATATTTGAATTGTGAGGGAATTTGTATTTTTGTTTGTGGTTAATTTGAATTGTTAATACAGGCACTGAGTCACTTTAAATTTTGGAAGTTGGAGTGACTGTTGGCGCCAAAAGATATTTAAATAGTCTAAAAACAGTTGTTAAACATTCTGATGAAGTCCACTATAGAGTGGATGAAAGCACTTAATGGGAATGTGTTTGTGTTTTATTTGATCAACTTGGTCCATTAAAAGAAATATTTTTGCTCACTTCGTGCATTGGCTTTCGTTTTGAGGGTTGTATGCATCTGTTTCCATTTGCTGTTTCAGCTTTTGATTTTGTGGATTTACGTGGTTGTCAACATTCCACTTATGTAGTTTTAGACAGGAGATAAAGGAATATTTGTTGAAATATATGAGGTTATTTGCTATGCTGAAGTGTGGCTGTTTTTCAACATTACTTTGTTTTCATCTTATGTAGTTAGGGAGATGATCACTTAGAGTATCTGGAAGGGTACCTGAGGTACAGATTGTATGAGACATAGAGAAATGACTCCAGTCAATTAATATTCCCTTAGTGTTGTTTTTTATTATAATGGGTGGGAGTGGCAATTAGCTGTGAGAGATCAAAGAGATTTATTGATTGGTTAGGTGATCTGGAGAAGAGAGAGAGAGTCAATATTAAAATCACCCAGTATGCATTTTTCTTGGGAGATGTTGCATGAAGCCCAGCAGGATATGTTTTCAGCAATAGAGAGATTATTATCAGGTGTCAAATAAGTACCTATGGTGGATAATGCTTTGTTTTGGTAGAGTTTGATGATAGATATGAGAATTTCTGCCTTACAAAACTGTGAAAAATTTAGTGGTGAAGGGGTAAACTGCAAAGAATTTTTTATAGTATTGCAACCCCACTGGCTCATTTATTTTGTTTGACTGTTCTCAGTATATTATAGTTTGGGGTATAATTTCTTTTTTTTTTTTTTTCTTTTTTCATCCAGGTTTCAGTTAGTACTACTATATCTGTAGCATGTAGGTTAAGGCAGGCATGTAACTGTGGAATGTTATTGTGGATGCCTGTAATGTTTATTTGTGTAATGTTAAGGGAAGAACAAGTAATCTTATGTTGTATTGAAAGGGTGTGGTTTGTGGGGGTTGTAGAGCAAAATGTTTACAGAGTTGTAGCTGGACCAGGGTTTGGATGGATGTCATCACAGGTTCATAAGTTCATAGGTAGGTACTAGGCTATTGGCCCTAGGGCCTATATAAATCTAGCCAAATGGTACCCTGGCTTTTGCCACCCAAGAAAATTATTTCCTATCTCCCATCCAATCATCAAGATTTTTCTTGAAGAGTGCTAATGAGGAGCTTTGTTTGATATAGATAGGTAGTTTGATCCAGAGTATGGGAAGTCTCTGGGACAGGAATCTATCCCTCCAGTATGTTCTGTTTATTGTGGTGACAAGGTTTAGGTCCCTAGAGCATGTAGCTCGGTGGGATTGGGATTTCTTTAAGTGGAGCATGTCTAACAGCTCTGGGTTTGACATAGCTTTGTATTTTAGGCAGAGATTGCCTCTGAGTAGGTGATATGTGACAGAGTAAAGCTAGAGTTTTTTGAGACAGTCTGCGTAGGGCATTTGTTTGAGGCTGGTATTCCTCTTTGTGTGGTATTTCTGCGGCCTTTCCAGTTGTTGTAAATGTCTTGTGAGGTACATACCAAAAGGGGCATTATACTCTATAATGGGTCTAATGAGTGATGAGTAGAGGGGGAACAATGACCTCTTTTTTTCTGGATGAGAAACCTTTTGTGATGAGGTGTGCCATGTAGAAGGATCACTGAGTTTTACTTTGAGGGAGATATGTTGGTTGTATGATAAACATTTCATTACAATTTTAGCTTATGATTTATGGGGTTTTGTAAGTGTAGGTTGTGTTTGGAAAAAGTCTGTAATATTGGGAGAGTATAAACTGGGGTTCATCTTGGGTAAATTAAGGGCCGAGTATGCTGCAGTATATTGGATAGTACAACTAGGGTGATGGCGATAGGTTGTGTGGTATTGGGAGAGTATAAGGTGGATGTTATCTAGAGAAAATGGGTATCATGGTGGTTAGTTATGTAGGATGACATTTTGACAAGTTTAGGGATAGAGAAGGTTGTGGAAAAAGAGGGGTGAAGTGTTGCATTGGGAAAAATATAGTGTTGAAATGTTGGTGAGTAAGAAGGCTGGGAATATGTTATGACATACAGGACAGAAGGGACAGCTGGATAGTGGAGGGAGTATTGAAAGAAATATGGGAAGGACTACAAATAGTTGTAGACTAGGACTGGTTGAACTTTGAGGTGGGTGAAGATAGGAAGGTTTAAATTTAGACTAAGAGATGGTGAGGGAATAGAGGGTAAGTTAGGGGAGTGGAACAAATGGCGAATGGATTGGGTTCAGCTTTTTCAGAATGTTGTTGGACAAAAACATTCAATCAGTGAACTGGGCCAAAAGAAGGTAAATGTGTGTAACTATTACTGTTTCCACTTTACTGTATAAAGCAAATTATATAAATCAGGGAATTAATGAGAAAGTTTGCACGCTTGCTATTTGGTGCACTGGTAGTAAGAATAGTACATAAAATAAGTCGAGAAAATAAATAAGAGAAGTGAGATTAGTGGTGGTTTGAAAAAATCTACTACTACTTATTTGGGAACTGTTAAACAAAGAAAAAGTGAAGGCTGCTAGTTGATTACCTGATGTTGAACTAAACAAAAATGGAGGGGGGGGGCAATAGGTTTACCTAATGTGGGTCTATGCAAGACTGTTATTAAAAGTAAACTAAGTGTTGATAGATGGAGGTTTGCATAAAATATCCGAATATGTAAAAGTTGTATATTAAATGCTGCCTATAAAGAGATATATTAGGCTATTAAAATTTGGGTAATGCAGTTTTTAATGTATGATGACTTATACTATAGTAGCTAATTTACAAAGCTACTCACTACTTCACTATGTAGTGTGCATGCCTTACACAAATACTACAGCAAACGTTTGACTCCTCAAAATGAAGAAATGCGAATGAGTACCTAGTAAAATACCTGTTTATGTAGGATATATATATCCACAGCAGGGTAGTAGATATGCTGTCCTTAACTTTGTCTTTAGCAGGCTACTCCAGAGGTCCAGATGCGTGTTATTGCCTGTAGCACGCAAAACTAGGTGCCAGTCAAGAGTGGACAACTGGGTCTTGTTGCCTAATGATGGAGTGTACTGGTCAAAGTCTAGAAATACAAGAATGAAACAGATGTGATGAAAAAAAAACAGGTAGCAGAGAGGGTAAAAATATAAAATATCAGCAAATACATTAGGACACAGAATTCACATAATTTTGCTATCAGATTTTTTTGGAAGTTGAAGTAATTCTGTCATGCTCTTTGCTTCCATCTGTTCCTTTTCCATAGCAGCTACATCTGGCAAAACTCTACTGCCACACCATAGAATTGCTTTCTCCTTTCTGGTTACTAGTATTATGTTTTACACTTTTTAAGGACTCTTGAACTTCAGTTTCTTTCTTTGTAATTTCAGCTTTGTCATACTAAATTTCATTTTTGGCAACTTTCCTTCCAAAATAGAAATTTCTAGTACCTTGCTTTGCCTCTTGTCTTCACTGAGGTTGGAACTTCTGTCAGAGTTCTTCTGTTTACCTTCAGGTATGGAGACCTTCCTTCCTGCAACTAGTACAATATTTTTGTTTGTAGCTTTCACTGATGCCATAGCTGAAACCTCACCCAGGGTCTTTTGGCTGCCATGTTTTTTATTATTATTATTATTATTATTATTATTATTATTATTATTATTATACAGTGCCTTTGCTCTGTATTAAATAGATCTAATTGATTATCAAGTTTATAGTCAGCTTTCAAGTCTGCAGTCAGTTAAGTTCTAGGTATAAACAATTACACTCCTGCCAGATCCACTGGCATGAAGGAGCAAAGCCTGACTGAGAACTAGGTGACCCAAGTTCCAATAGCAGCTCAGGCAACTGCTGGATCTAGTGTGTGGCGGGAAGAGGAATGATGAGAAACGATGAGGCTCAGACTGTTTGCCACTTCCCAGGGAGAGGTGCATGTGAAGTGTCTGTTGGTGCATGTTCCATGGAGACAGGTGCTCACGTAGATGGGGGCGGGGCTAAGTGATTACATCATATATGGAGGAGTGGATGAACATAAGGAACTTCAGGAAGGCTAACTGCATGCAAAACCCCTGAGTTTGATAAGACATGCAGTGGTGAAATTAGCGCTTTGTGGGTCCCCCCATCCAATCTCTAGTGTGTGAATGACTCCTACTCCTGGCTTGGTCAACTTCCACCACTGTGAATGAACAAGCCAAAAGGCTGTTCTCCAGGAGGGAATGGGTATATTGAGAAAGTTCTGAGGGTCAGTACAAATAATGGAGCAAAAAGAAATAAAACTAAATACTGCAGTCAAAGAGCTCATTATAACTTAATTTCCCGCTTTTTCTCTCGCTCTCTTTCTCTCTCTCTCTCTGTTTCTTTGCATCTTACAAGTCTTTATAATTTGGGTTGTCACTTTGTTCTTTTGGTTGGAAAAACACAATTCACTGTAATTGAAAATGTCCTCACAATATGTAGACTTTATCAGGGTAAATAATATTTGTCAGACTCTCATTCATAACATTATAAATATATTTGCTTCTGGTCAGCTTCACTTCCCAGCCATCTCACCTTCATATGTCCAAGAGTATTTACCAGAATGATACAATACATCCAAATCAGCTCCCAAGACTCAGAATAAAGAAAAAAACGTACTGCATTAGTCCTATATTATACAATGCTTCTGATGAGGGAAATAACCTTAGCTTTCATCAGCTTTGCCATTAAATGTATTCCTTGTTGTACCTTGTCTGTGAGTGAAAAGCTTTTCACAATTCTCTATTGGATATCCTGTACATTATACCAACAGGGCACATTTATTTATTTATTTATTTATTTATTTATTTATTTATTTATTTTATTTTATTTTATTTTACATTTGTTGATCGGGCTAGTTTAACTGGATACATGTCCATTTTCAGTAAAGGCCCGGGGAGAAAAGCTCCAAGCATCTGCAGTGAGTAAACAATAAAATATATAGTAATAGTCAAGTGGATTACAGTACATTAGCTACATAGTACATTAGCTAGATAGGTCAGAACAAATGTTTACTGAGTAAGTTAGTAGCTTAAGCTAAGATTAAATACAGAGAACCAAAAACATGGTGTGTTTTTTTTTTCATTTATTTATCATATTATCATATATCAACCATTTTCTTTCATTTATTTATTTGTTTAATTCTCAAGTTGTACACTGTGTGGTTTTAAGAACGGAGCCACTGTATCTACCTTTCTTCTGGCACCACAGTTCCTCATTTCTTTTAGTTTATGTTAAATGATTTAATCTGAAGCTATTTTCATTATATATATTTGTAATACATTTCTGGGTATTTGCTTCATGTTCTCTGGTAATTCACTGAGTAAACCAAATTATTTCAAACATGGTTTCAAAGACTTTTGTAAAAGTGCTTATTTCTTTTGCTGTCTGTAGTACATCAGTTATGAACTCAAACTTTACAAAAGGAATTAGTCTTGTGTTACCAATTCACTCCTGTTTTTATATTTAATATTCTCAGACTCTGAGCATTTCCTTTCCTTTGTACAGCAACAAAACCAGACTCTTCTGCTCTGTCCCCTCACAGTCAGTATTTATAGAATATGAAGCTTTTAATTACTCGGTCCCATATGCAAGAGAAGTATCTTGAGTATGAATATTTTTATATCATTTTCATTCCCATGCCTGCTTAAGCCTTCATCCCACTGGAGGAGCCAGCATTCAGGCATCCATGTGGGTTATTTGTGCCTCTGTCCACTTTGCCAAATAGTCATCTACTGAGGATTGATACAGTCCAAGAAGCGGGTGAGCAATGGACCTTCTAGAAACACCAACCCAACATGTAACCCAGTATGGAGACCACATATAGCCTAACCCTTGAAAGTATGTCTTACCCTCCAGACGGGAGCTAATGGGAACCTTTTCTAGCATGTGCCCAAGCCTGACAATATCCAGTCCTCATTCCAGGTTAGTCCAGTTTGTCCAGTGAATCAGTGTTTCAGGACCACTACACTCCCCACAGCCAGTAACTTGCAGTACCACCTGCTATTAGCAGCTCCTTCTTTTGTAAATAGGACATAAGAGCAGTTTTGTTAGCTGTAAACAGTGATGTCAGCTCTGCATCATCATGGAGTGTCCAATGCCCTCCGTTGATGTATATATATATATATATATATATATATATATATATGCTGCACATGCCCACATACCCTCAGAGCTACCATCACCAGTTTGGGATACGACATCTCTCCAGTCAGCTGTCAGTAAGAAATCTCCACTTACCAGAATAATAAACCAACATTGTGCAACAGCCATTTCTCTCACCCTCACCCACTCCATCCCTGCCTGGCTGCTCCAGTGCTCCAGTTACTATCCTATCTCTGGTTGTCTCAGTCATTGTTAAAGCTTCATTACTCTATGCCACAGAGCTGGACTTCAACACTAACAGCCATATCAAACATCACTTCATCATGCATTTGCAACTGTAACATTGAAGAAAAAAATGTTTTCCTGATTCATCCTTAATATGGATCCACACCTTTGTCAGGTCCAGCAAATTGCCACACTTTCACTTAACTTTAATATCAGACAATATTTCAAAAGCTATGGATAAACAGAGCTTTGTTTTACACAACAAAATGGCTTGCAGACATACTGGTTTCAGAGATCATTTACGTATTTATTTATTGACATTTGATTACCAGGAAAGTCCAACGGGGTTTCAAGGAGAAAAGCTCCAGTTTATTACAAAGCATTTTAAGAACAACAATTTTACAATCTTCAAACAAAAAATAAAAACATATGCAGTTAAAATAATTATAACAAATTAAGACGTTGTCCCGTTCGATTCTCAGCTAGAGCGTCTTCTGTGTGGAGGCATATGTGAATGGGGTGTGCCTTCGTTGAAGGTTGTGCGTCAGGGCTGGTAACCCGGTACGTAAAAATCCACTACCAATCATTAGCGGACCGGAGTTCCGCTGTGGCGACCCCTAACCGGGAAAAGCCGAAAGACACAAACAAACATACATAATATAAAAACATTGGTTATGAATCGATGCAAGGTATATGACAATAATTTAACATTTAGAGAAATTTTAAACAATTTGTTGAGAAATTAAAGGTAAGTTAGTCTAATATGATAAGGAATTGCAGTATGAAGTAAGGAAAAAACAGGCATAATGTATATTTAAACAACAACAAGGAAGTAAGTGAAGAAGGGAGAGTAAGGAGGTATAAGGAATGAAAAGGTACTTATTCACATTTAGGAATATAGTTTATCCTGGATTTGAGCAAGAACAGAGATGGATTTTAGCTAGGAAGTCTTTCAGAGTGACTTTGAAATATGGGAGGAAGGGGATAGACCTGATGGAAACAGGTAAGGAGTTCAAGGCCTTAGCAACCTTATATGAGAACAGATAACACCCAGCAGATTTGTTAGGTTTATAGACAGACAGG
The DNA here is from genome assembly GCF_019279795.1 of Protopterus annectens. Classification (NCBI taxonomy): domain Eukaryota; kingdom Metazoa; phylum Chordata; order Ceratodontiformes; family Protopteridae; genus Protopterus; species Protopterus annectens. The sequence continues at coordinate 947,613,896 of NC_056735.1, forward strand.
AGTTTTTGAATACTGGATCACAAGGACCAATTGGGAACATAGTTGTGTAGAATTGTTTGTTAGTGGTGGACAGGCAGATGGATGCTGGATAATTTTATAGGTGGTAAGAAGTTGTATATGTTAGTTGATGTGTTCTAACCAATTTAGGCTTTTCAGTACTATACAATGGTGGGTTCTGAATGAGGTATGTGCTGCAAATTTAGCAACTTTGTTATAGCATTGCTCAAGCTTCAATTTTTAAGGAGCCTGGAGGTTAGTAAGGATGGGAACACCATAAAGAACAGGGACCAGATATGTACTGGCAAGTGTAGCTTTAGTTACCTCAGTGAGAAAGTTTTTGGCTCTGTAAAGCATCCCTAGTTTTTGATGAGTTTCTCTTAATCAATTTTGTATATGGAGGTCAAATGTAAGATTATCATCCACTATCATCCCTAATAGTTGGCTATAATAAGTGACTTCAATGGTTGTATTATCAAGAGGACTTTAAATTTAGTTTTTTCATGAGAGAGGGATTTAGGGGAAATAGTGGTAGTTTGGTCTATTTTGGGTTGAGAATGAGTTGTAAGTTACAAAGCCATGTCTCAGTAACAGCTAAGACATCCTGAGTAATTTTTTGGAGGTGTACCACATTGTAGGATGGGCATATGAGAATGGAATCATCTACGTATGGTATTAGGGTGGCCTGTTGTTTGGCAGTATAGGGAGTGTTGGTGAAAAATGTTAAAGGATTTACCTTCGGTGTCCGCATCTTTTTCAATTTATGGGCATTGCTCAAGTCTGACTCTGGCTTCTGTTTCATCCTCGTTCTGCTTCTGGACCGATTCTGATGGTTCTCTGTAGCTCTGCTTTCAGGTAGTGGGAAACTGCAAAAAACCTGTTCCCGCCTCATATTTGGAGAAAAAGACATGGACACTGAAGCCAAATCCTTAGTCTGGAATATTTCCAGCAGACATTTAACAGTATTTGAGAGAACATTGCTGGAAAGAGGCTTATCATTTATTCTTACTAATAAGGCTGATGTTGTAGATTTTATTGTTGATTTGAAATGCTTCATTAGATCTGTTATGCTTAAACTCTTGTATGGAAACAATGAGTTCAATAATAGCACCAATTTATCTTAACCTAGTACATTTACACCTGTGAATCATCCTGCACTAGAAGTGTATGAAAAGTTATGTGAAGATGAAATGTATAAAAAATTCACTTCTTCTGAAAGTAGTAGAAAGTCTTTTAGAAATGTATCTAAATATGAATGTGCAACATTGTGGAATTTACAGAATGACAGTACAATGGCAATATGCCTCGCAGATAAAGGGGGCCCAGTTGTATAATGGACACACAACATTATATATCAAGTATGAAACAGATGCAAGCTGGTGAAGAAGTGCATGTGAAAACTGATTTAAGCATGGTTGATAAGATGATTAATAGAGTACATAGAATGTTATATAAGAATTTTTTATCCCAAACCATGGAATATGATTTATGAATTACCACATAGGTGGCAGTACACTAAACACCAAAGTGTGATGAGAGACTTAGGGACGCAGGTGGACAGTGGTCTCACCTTCGATAACCACATCACCACAACAGTCAGGAAATCCTTCTATGTGGCACATCTCATCACTAAGGGCTTTTCATCCAGAAAAAAAGGAGGTCATTGTCCCACTGTACTCATCCCTCATTAGACCCATTATAGAGTACAACACCCCATTTGGTATGTACCTCACAAGACATCTGCAACAGCTGGAAAGACCGCAGAAATACCTCATTAAAAGAATCACAGGCCTAAAGCAAATGCCCTATGCTGACCATTTAAAAAAACTCCAACTATACTCTGTGGCATATCGTCTACTCAGAGGTGATCTCTGCTTAACATACAAGACCATGTCAAACCCTAAGCTGTTGGACATGCTCCACTTAGAGAAATCCCAGTCCCTTAGAGCCACACACTCCAGGGATCTAAACCTTGTCATCACAATGAACAAAACATGCTTGAGGGATAGGTTCCTGACCCAGAGACTCCCCATAATCTGGAAGAGACTGCCTATATATGTCAAGCAGAGTGCCTCATTGGCCCTCTTCAAAAGGAACCTTGATAATTGGATGGGAGATAGGAAATTCACCCCGGGATCACGTCAGTCACCCTACTAGACAGGGGTCCAGGGAAGTAAATATTATGGGAAGAAATATCCAGGGAATTGTTATGGCTAGGCTTGTATAGGCCCTAGGGTCACTAGCCTAGTATGAACTTATGAACCTATATACATATTTTTTGATTAAGGAGCCAGCAATTCCTGTGATACAGGGACTATCTAAAGTACACAAAGATGCAATGCACCCTCCTATGAGACCTATAGTCTCAGGGAGGAATTGGTGTGCAGAATCAATATCTACTTGGAAAAGAAATTTAGACTATTGTTGGATAAGAATCCCATTGTTTTAAGAAACACAAAACAATTGTTAAATGACCTGTATCGTGTTTTTAAAAATAAGGTACAGAATGTGAATTTTATGCTAGTCACACTGGATGTCCAATCATTATTTATGAACATTCCAAACGTGACAGGTTTAAACATGCTGCAACAATATTTAGTAGAGCATAGTGACTTCAGCAGTAAAAGCATTGATTTTTTTTTATGTTTACTTATGGAGGCAATGCTAGAAAAAATGTATTCCTATTTGAATATGCAATTTATTTACAAAAGGATGGCATAGCTATGGGCACGTCATGTGCCAATAGCTATGCCAAGCTAGTGATGGCCACATGGGAGGAAGAACATATTGTAAGAGGTCCTTTTCAGAAACAAATTATATTATATCGTAGGTTTGTGGATGATTTATTTTTATTATTGGAAGGTAGTCAGGATATGTTAAAATATTTTATGATTATATTAATAATAGCACAGTTTTCCTTAAGTTTACAATGGAATTCTCATATCAAGAAATTAATTATTTAGATGTATTACACAAGACAGTGTGATGGGTATAAATGCTAGAGTTCATAGAAAGACTTGTTATAGAAATAATTTATTGCATAGAACAAGCATGCATCCCATCCATGTATTCAATAACATTGTAAAAGAACAGGGGATGAGAGTCTCAAGGCTATGTGCAGAGGATGCCAATTTTGAGAAAGAGTTGACTGATTTATTAAATAAGTTTTTAGAAAGAGGTTATCAGTCACATAAAGTAGATGCCACTTTGACACAGGTAAAAGAGCTGAGAAGAACACAAACCAGACCCTACTTTTTAGAACATGGCATGGCAAGTACTAGACAACATATCAAAAATAATTTAGTGAGAATGCCAGTATATTACTCTAGTAATGTTAATCAAGTTAATCAAACTAACCTACTAAAGACTGTTAAACAATTGCACATCCTGACTCTCTAGTGGTGATAGTAAACTATCCCAGGAATGTTGTGTTTCCACTATCTTCCAAAGTTAATACCATATAGTACTCGGAGTATGTATCCTAACTCTTAAGACATATTTTATATCAAACTGTTGTCCTTCACATCTGTATCTAGAAACAGTTGCTCTCTTGGCGCTTTTCTCTTTCTCTCTTTCTTTCCTTTGATAGTAAACTATCCCAGGAATGTTGTGCTTTGTAATATCTTCTAAAGTTAATACCATATAGTAGCAAGGGAATGTATCCAATCTTTTAAAAAATATTGTATGTCAAAGTCTTGTCCTTACATTTTTGTCTGTAATAAGTTGTTCTCTTGGAGCTTTTCTCCCTGGGCCTCCACTGAAAATGGACTTCTATCCAGTTGGACTTTCCCGGTCAACAAATGTAAAATAAATAAATAAAATAAATAAGTTTTAGATAGATCTAAAATATTTTGGCCTATTTTAACAGCAAATAAAAAAGTTAATGATATAGTGGGATCACGACCGAGTTTTACTTTTAATAATATGAAATCCTTAAAAAAAATTTTATGTTATTCTAAGACAAGAGATGGCAATACTAAGGTTAAAAGGAATACTAGACCATGTCAGAAATGTCATTTTTGTGGATGCATTGATGATACTGGTCAGTTTTTACATCCAGACAGGAGCAGGAATTTTATTTTTAAAGTGGATGCTGACTGTAATACTATGCATTTAGTTTATCTTGCATATTGTGTAGAGTGTCAGTCTTTTTACATACAGAAAACTAATTGTAAATTTAGAGACCGAATAAGGGAACATCAATATAATATAGCCAGGCAAATATCCACTAATGCATTAGCTAAACATGTCATGAATTATGATAACAAGCATAATTTTGAATTTTTAGTTGTTGATAAGGCAGAGGACGGTGAAAGACTTGGTAACATTATCAATAAAACAGAAGAAAATGAGACTAGATGGATTATTAGAATGGGAGCCAATAAAGGGAGGGGGTTGAATGATAAAGTTCCCTTAAAGCCCATACTAAAATCTAGAGCCTTATGTAGATGAATTCTTTCTATTTTTAGTACTTTTTAGATAATATCAGAAGTTTATTAAAACTTGTATTCTTTGTATGTAAGTGTATATGTTCTGTTTTATTGATTTAATATTATTTTACAATGATTTTTTAAATGAGTTCTCTTTAAATGTTAATTGATTGATTGTTGATGCTTGTGTGTATATATGGTAGTTTAAGTCAGGAAGTTTAACTTCTGATGAAGCAGTCTGTGGAACTGTGAAAGCGCTTATGCTTATCAATAAATGTTGCTTGCCCCTGGATGCAGCCTTTAAGTTATTCTGCTTAATTTATGTGGTTTGTGTTGAAATTTGTATCTTATCCCTGAGTCTGAATGGGTTTTATTTGTGTACTCTGGTTTCCACCCACATCTTGTTACTCTAAACAACCTATATGGGCTCCCTGCAAAAGATTAAGTGTGCCTTTGAACAACAGCTGTTTCTTCAACCATTTATGATTGACTAAGCAGCTGGTCAACAGGTGTCTGTGATCACACGATCCCTGGGTATGGGGTATATGCACTAGTCGCATGTTTCATTGTTACTATAAATAACTAGCAGCAGGGACTTTGCCCTGCAGAAAAAACAATGTTTTCATTTGTTTCTTTGATTTAACATTTTAAAACCAAGAAAAAGACAAAAAAAACAAGGCAAAAAATAGCCATACCACTTAGCCATTTAAATCCTTTAATAGAACACTTCATTTTTTTTGCCTTTTTCTTGGTTTTAAGGTTGGTTTGGAGTTTTATTCTACTTTGTGATTTAACATTTTGCATGTTCTGAGGTGGTTTCCTGAGGCATGCATGTTGACATTGGTGTTTTCAACATTTTTGCATCGATTTTTTGCTTGTCAATCTTGAGAGTATTCTATCTATACTACTACACTTATCGATGTATGTATAGTATTTACTTCTGACCTTGTGCCCTCATTCATGACTGAAAAGGTCTGTACTGTTTAGTTCACTTGCCTCATTAGCAAATATATAAATTAAAAAGCATAAATACCTCTTAGAATGTTTTGCAAGTTCAAAAAGCAAGCTAAAGACATATATTATTTATTTATTTCCAGTTTGATGACTGGGGATGTCCACTGGGCTCAGGGAGCCCGTTTTCAGTGGAGGCCCGGGGAGAAAAGCTCCATGTTACAAAGTTTAGATACAGATACAATATAGAAAAGAAGAACAATTTAGAATTATGTTTCATGCTAGAGAGCAGGTGTAATTTCTTAGGTACATATTACCTTTAGATGCAGACACAATATTATTAATGAACAATTTACAGTTACATTTCATGTTAGAGAGCAGGTGTAAATTCTTAGGTACATGGTACAAATTTGATATTTACAATATGTACATGTGTGTGGTAGCCTATAGATCATAGCTAGAGAGGCTAGTAATCATAGCTGGAGAAGGGTTTAGAGGTGGAGAGAGAATTATAAGACTAGGTGTGGAGAATGCAGTTGCATTTTCTGTTAGAGTAAAGGTAGGAATGTAACTGAGATTTAAAGTTTTCAAAGTTTGCACAGGTCCTTAGCGAGGAAGGAAGAGAATTCCATTTTCTTGCTAAGGAAAAGGATAGCAGGAGTTGACCAGCGGGGAGACTGGGTTTTCGGACACAGATTAGGTTTTGGTGAGTAGATCTGAGAGTTCTCTGATGGGTGTAGGGGAGAAGGATGTTGCATAGAGCCGGGCACTTAAAGGGTTGAAAGATTAGTTTGTGGGCTATGGTAATCTGAAGATAGTCTAGACAGTTGGAGAGTTCATGCCAGTGTAACAAATTAAGGGCAATACAGTGATGGGAGGAGTATTTGGCTTTGGTGACAAATTTAGAAGTCTTATTATAACAGATTCCAATTTTGAAGTGAGTGTGGCAGATAAGTTAAGTTGAAGAGTATATTGCTAAAATGATTTTGTAAAGATTGTTAGACATTATTGATTTTACTGACATAATCAGGAAAAAATCTTCAGTATGCATTCTCACATTTATGTTGTTTAATTCAGTAGTGAAGTTATTAATAAATAATAAAATAAGTAATGTCAACAAAACTGACCTTATATCTGAGTTATACTGTAGATTAACAAAAACTGCAGTGATGTATTTTGAGCTGTAGTACAGCAGTTTGACAGCCTGGGCAGCACAACCATTGGATGATTCCCTTCTTTCTATAAGCAATCATAGTTGTGAGCACTTAATTACAGTTTGCAAACTGTCATATTTTTTAAATGTATTTGCAAATTATACGTTTGCTGTATTTTGTAGCATTGCTCTGGGGGCTTTGAGCTAGCTCACCCTCTGTCTCTCTATGGGGTCTATATTAAAACATTGAACGCTTAAAACAGAGAACGACACCTCAGAACAGCGATCTCTTTCCTAGGAAAAGAAATCGATGTTCCAACCAAAAATAAATAAATAAAAAACAGTAAACACTTCCAAACACATACACACATACCTTAACCCTAATTCTACCCCCCCCCCAAAAAGTAAACAGCTGAAAACACAAATGCACGTAACTCAACCATACATCTAACGCAAAAAAAAGTACACATTTTAAAACATATGCACTAGCCTTAACCTGCACCCTAACCCTAAGTCCAGTAACTGTTGCACATTTACGTAAACAGTTCCAAACACATACACACTTACCTTAACCCTAATTTTACCCCCCCCCAAAACAAAAGTAAACAGCTTAAAACACATATGCACTTTACTAAACCGTACATGTAATGCAAAAAAAAAAAAAACAGTAAACACTTTCATATATATGCACTTACCTTAACCCGCACCCTAACCCTAAGGTCAGTAACTATTGCACATTTATGCTCAGGAGCTATACCAGACAAGGGACCACACTACAGTGCAGAACACGGCAAAGCAACGAAGCGGTCAAGCGACTTCTTTTCCAGGGAAAGAATTCGCTGAACAGCTGCTTCGCTGTTTTGCCTGTTCGCTCTTTAGGTGTTGATGAAAACACATTCGACAAAATGCGCTTTTGTTGTTCTAATAGGAGCCCTCTCTATGTATATATGTGCATGCATCTGTGCTGAGGCTGCTCTAAACTGGAGAAGGAGAGAGAAAACATTTTTCTCCTGTACGAGTCTTCACTCTCTTGTGATTCAAGTTGTGGGGCAGCCATTTGCCATTGCATTAGTTATTTGTGGAGCATAAAAGACTGAAAACAGTGCAATTTTGTTGCCATATCATTTTGAAAGCCATGATAGTGATTAAACTCTCATAATTTTTTTCTTTTTATGTCACAATGATTTTATTATTGAAGGGAAATCAAGATAAAACCTACTATACGGACAACAATAATCACAAAAAACAAAATATTATACACTGCACTGCAAAATAAATAATGAAGCATAATAACAATCACGTCATAGGTTCATAGGATTATAGATGATTACTAGGCTAATGGTCTCAAGAGGCCTTTTTAAGCCTAGTCATGTATTCCCATATATAATTGACAGGACAAATTACGCAGGGGCATATAGTTGTGTATAGGTAGTAGAGCATCTGCAAGCTACATCTGTCCAATAGGAGAATAGATGCCATACCAGTGATAAATTTCCAATTTCCCATCCATTGGTCCAGGTTATATTTGAATAGGGTGAGGAATGAGCTCTGTGTCACATGGATGGAAAGCTTGTTCAAAAGTAAGGGTAGCCTATGAAACACATATCTCTCCCTCTGGCGTGTTCTGTTTACGTTAATGTTACAGATGCAATTTAGAGCCTTGAATCAGGTATTTCTAATACTGTTAGACTTGGTGATATGCAACAAATCTCTCAGTACTGGATCAGATTATGTCTTATAAGTCAGGCAACAATCACTTCTCTGTACTCTGTAGGAGGCTGAGTGTAAACACAAGGCTTTGAGGTGGTCTGGATATTCTGTGTGGTTTACATCTTGTATTCTTTTTATAAGGAACTTCTGAGGGTGTTCCATTTGTTTTATATGTCTGGTAAGGTGCATACCAAAGGAAGCATTGTATTGTAGGATTAACTCCACTGCCAATCATGAGTGGACAAGGTGATCCGCTGTGGCGACCCCTAATTGGGAAAAGTCGAAAGAGAAAGAGTCTAATAAAGGATGAGTACAGGTGGGTAATGAAATCTCTGGACATGGATGACACACCTTTAGTAATGAGTTGCATAATACAGAATGATTTCCTTCCAATTGTAGACACTTGGTCAAAGGCCAAGTCACTGTCTACATATGTTCCCAGGTCCCTAACCAGTGAGTCTACTATTAGAGGTGTATTGTCTATGTGCATTTTTTTGGAATTAGAGTACAGCTCTGGCACCAATTATTAGTTTGTGACAAACCCTCTTGAAGGACAGTATTGTGTTCAAGGGACTCTGTAATCACATCAAGCTTGCAGTTGTCCACAAACCTGGTCAACAAGAAGCCTTTAGTAGTAGCTTTGACTTCCAAAAAGGTAGATGCCAGAAAGGAGCAGCCCCAGTACCAAGCCCTGAGGTACACCATTGATGACTGTTGTTTTTGTGGAGAAAGAGTCCTCTTTCCTGACTTCCTATGTCCTATCTGTGAGCTAGAAGCCTTTCCAATGGATAACATAGAGTCTTATTCCTAGTTCTATGTGTTTGCCAACAACACTTGAATGACAAATTGCTGAATGCCACAGCCAGCTGAATATAAGCAGTGTGTACCATTTTGCCCTCATCCAGACCTTTGGTGACTTTCTCAAAGAAGTCCCCCAGGTTGAGCAGGCATGATTTGCCCCTGACAACTCCAAACTGTGCTGGATCCAGTGTCTGACATTTTCCTATGTCTTTATTTATAATATCCATGATAATTCTTTCCATGGCCTTACATATGAGACAATACAGATTTACAGTACTGTAATTATCCAGGTCAGTAGATGGCATCCCCTTGTGTAGAGGGATAACTGCTGCATTCTTCCATTCACTAGGCATGAAGCCAGTCTGGAGACTAAGGTTGAACAATGATCCTAAATGGTCAGATAGGTCATGTTTAATGTTACTCATTAGGCAATATTATCAGGGCCCATAGATGAAGTATTTTTGCTTTGAAGAATGCATTGAAGACCTGCTTGTTAGTGATAACGGTGAGAGTTATACTCGGTGATATCTCTTGAGAAGTGTTAAGTGGGGCAGCAGAGTGTAATTGGAGCTAAATTTGTCCCCTAGTAGGTTTGCTACATCTTCCCAGTCCATGCAGGTGATTCCATTTGAAATTAGGTCAGCACATTGTTGTGTGTTCAAGGCTGCATACATAGCTGAAGAAAGCTTTATGGTTGTCCTTCTGCCTACAAGGCCATATTTACCTCAGCTTTGACATTTGTGAATTCGATATGACTCCTGAACTGCTTATTTAGTTTAATGAGGGATTTGTGCTTTGCTGGGCATTGCACTTTCTATTTTATTTCTGTAATATAACTTGCTGATATTGGGATTCCACTATGGTGGTTTATTCTTTGAGATGGTGTAGGGTTTCTGTGAGCAATTCTCCATAGGCAACTGTGTTCCCGTGATTGGTGGAGGGGACTTGAAATTTTGCCAGGGTGTCACTCAGTAGTTGGTGTCTTCTTTTTGAAAATGTTTAAATGCACTAAGGCTGGATGTGGTGACAGGTTTTAGTTTGAGACAGCTTTATGATATGACCTAACAACTAAGGATATAACAATGGGTTAAGTGAAAAGTTTCCCCAAGTTTGAGAGGATCAGGTCAAGGCTGTTGATCCCTTCCACAGCATTTGTGTTGACAAAGTCCAGAATTCCCTGCATCTGCACATTGGATGAAGTGCAAGTTTCCCAGTTTGTAGTGGGTAGTGCTGAGTGACTCCAGTACATATAGGTATATTGTATGGGTGTTTTGGGTCATGGAAGGAGACCTATAGCTTGCCATGATATGGTATGGGACTTTGCTTATGGTGTATTGGATATGGTATAGTTCAAAAAGGCCATACTGTTTGACCAGTCTTGAGACATGACTGTTTTGATGAACATTTAGAGAGCTCCACCTTTTTTTATGTTCCCATGCAGTAGCTGGTCTAAACATGTGGAAGACATTGTAGCACTGGGTGCTCTCCATGGCTTTAAACTATGTCTTTATAACTACACAGATGTCATTTTCCAGGGTATGCAGGGCTTGGAGTTAGTGGAATTTTCTAGTTAGACTGCTGTCATTGAGTAGTATTACCTTCAAGTTTGTCCTAGATTTCTTGTGTTATGTTGGATGGTCTGTCACCTGGCATTGCCTGAAAAAGGCACCGTGGGGGTGGATAAAGTTTTAGCCAATATTCAAAAGCCTAAAGGGGACAGATGTAGACTATCCCTGGTGAAGTACAGTGGTCTGTTAACTACGTCCTCCCAAGCTGACAAATGTTGTGCCCCCCTTAAATGACACTAAATATTAAGCCAGTTGTTAAAGTCAATTACCTCTGTTCATATTGCGGCAACATCCTCAGAGAAGGCAGAATACTGCTCAGTGCTAGGCTCATACCAGCCTGGGGCACATATTCCAGGAGCTCCATCATGTCTGTCTTCATATAATCCAGAGAGGTGCTTCTCAGTGTATTTACACCCACATGTACAATGACAGAATCATACTGGTAGTTGTGGTTCAATGACTTGAGTACGTACATGATCTGACAAATACCGGCCACTGATATGTAGATGATTGTGACCTCCTCCTTGCTCAGCTTGTTGAGTGGAACATCTGATTTTCTCATCATGGAGTCATCTATGACTAGAACATAAGCTTGTGTGGAGGTTTGCCATATGGGCTTATGAGATGAGTCACCTTGAATTGAAGCTGTATCTATCATGGTGAGTGTTGCTTTAATAGAATGTTTGGGAGGTTGCTGGGGGGTTCCTAATGTTAGTGTTGCTGCTCTTTCCTACATTTCTCTAAATTCTTGCATGTCTGCCATTCCCTTTCTTTCATGTTCATTTGGTCACTTGCTGCACCCTATATTCTTGCCTCAGAGCACTTCCTGATGTTAGATGCTGCTGAAGGTCTCACTTATTAGTCTAAACCTTTCATTGATTTCCTCAAGACTCATGATTGTTCGCTCCACTGAGGATTTGTCACAACAGTATAACTCACACAAAAAAATAAATGCATTAAAAATCAAAGTTGAGATACTCATATCTTTCTTTGCTTGTTCTGTTAGAGGCAGGCTGACATGAATGTCTGTGCATATCTGACACGTATATGACTTTCTAAACATATCTCACATGTATATGACTTCCTCTAACACGTATATGACTTCCTCCTCACTTATATTTCAACCCAGGCAAGCATACATATTAGCAAACATGCTACACTCATCAGTGGGTATCAGTCTTGTTTGAAATGAAATTCAGTAAGGAATGATGTTTCTCTTGTTACAGTACAAGTTTAGTTCATTGCTCATTTATAACATCACATGCTATTTATAATTGAAAACATAGAACGTGCACTCTCCCCTCCCAAATTTAAACAATATAACAGTTTTTTTTTTCCAGTGCCCATAATAGTATCTATATAACATTACTGCCATTGCAATGTTAACAATAACGTCCTTGCAAATTATCAGTGTTGCCGAAATACTCAGGGAAGCAGAATTGAAATTTTTCTGGGCTACATGTTACAATCATCAAAGCCTTAGTAAAACTTTCTGCACTTGACTTTAACCATTCAGTGCTGATACTATTTGAGTGTGCAGACTTTCAGTCAACCTCTATTCTCTTTTGGCCAAGCCCTTGGCTTAGGGTACCTTGGTAAATCCAATTTCAGCCATCCATCCATCCATTTGGGTTGATTAGTATGTGCTGGCCCTCTCCTCAGTGACAAATATAGGACTTTATCTTTGCTCATAAAATAGAATGTCCATCATTTCTGGGTCACATTCCAGAATGTATGTCTATCTCTAGTCACAACATGGGACATCTATCTTTCTCTGGCTACAATATATTTTGCTTGATGCTGCTTAACGTCCAGTTTTTAGCCAATGTCAAAAATCAGCAGTTGTGTTCATTGCTAAGAAATTTTGTTAGCTGTTTTTTACTCATGGTTAAGAGCTGAACTTTCCTAATACTTAGAAATAATAAGTTTCAGGTTATTGGTGCAAGCTTTGAGAAAGCTTTTTCACCTATTACCTTGGAGAAGTGTGGTCTTGGCAGTGATATTGTATTTGTGTAATACAAGAAATTGGATAACTGGCTGGTGTGTGGTGTTTGTGCACTAGTGGTGGAAAGTAGTAGTTTAGTACTTTGTGTGTGAGGCAGTTAAGCAGCAGAGTGGCACTGGCAGTTATTAGCAGCCAGTTTGCTTTTTGCTGTGAGTAGCAGTGATGCATGTTTGGGCAGCCTAAGGATATGATTCCATATATCTTGTTTACTTTGACTTGGAGATCATATGTGTTCTGGGCTGAGTGTAGAGCAAATAAGGGTAGCCAGATTTCTAATTTTGGCAGCATCATTTGTAATCACAGGGTTGTCCTGGATTGTAGAGGAAGCAAGTGTTAATATTTATATGCTAACCTTAACTGTCAAAGTGTTGTTGTGATATTTTGGTTATGTGAAGCGAATGTTAGAATGACTGGTATAGGGAGAAAGCTAGCTGATATGATGGACTGAAGGAAGGTTGGTATATTGTGTGTGCAAGAGACCAGATGGAAGGGGAGCAAGGCCACGTGTATCGGAGGCGGGTTCAAATTGTTTTATCATGGTGTGGATGGGAGGAGAAATTGCGTAGGCATTATCCTGAAGGAACAGTATGCTAAGAGTGTTTTGGAGGTGAAGAGAGTATTGGATAGAGTGATGTTCATGAAGCTGGAAATTGATGGTGTAATGATGAATGTTGTTAGTGCATATGCTCCACAAGTTGGGCGTGCGATGGATGAGAAAGAAACATTTTGGAGAGAGTTGGATGAAGTGGTGATGACTGTACCCAAGGGTGAGAGACTGGTGATTGGAGCAGATTTCAATGGGCATGTTGGTGAAGGGAACAGAGGGGATGAGGACGTGATGGATAGGTATGGTGTTAAGCAAAGGAATGCAGAAGGTCAGATGGTAGTGGATTTTGCGAAAAGGATGGACATGGCTGTGTTGAATACGTATTTTAACAAGAGGGAGGAGAATAGGGTGATGTACAAGAGTGGAGGAAGATGCACACAGGTGGATTATATCTTATGTAGAAGGTTCAGTCTGAAGGAGATTGGAGACTGTAAAGTGGTGGCAGGGGAAAGTGTAGTTAGGCAGCATAGGTTGGTGGTTTGTAGGATGACACTGGTGATCAAGAAGAGGAGGATGAGTGTGAGGGCAGCACCAAGGATCAAATGGTGGAAATTGAAAAATGGTAATTGTGAAGTGATGTTCAGGGAAGAGTTAAGACAGGCACTGGGTGGCAGTGAAGAGTTAACGAATAGCTGGGTAACTACAGCAGAGCTAGTAAGAGAAGGCTAGAAAGGTGCTTGGTGTGACATCTGGAAAGAGGAAGGAGGACAAGGAGACCTGGTGGTGGAATGAAGAAGTACAGGAGAATATACAGAGAAAGAGGTTGGCGAAGAGGAAGTGGGATTATCAGAGAGATGAAGAAAGTAGACAAGAGTATAAGGAGATGATGTGCATGGCAAAGAGAGAGGTGGCGAAGGCTAAGGATAAGGCGTATGATGAGTTGTATAACTGGTTGGACACTAAAGAGGGAGAAAAGGACCTGTACCGATTGGCTAGACAGAGGAACCGAGCTAGTAAAGATGTGCAGCAGGTAAGGGTGATAAAGGATAATGAGGGAAACATACTCACAAGCGAGGAGAGTGTGTTGAGCAGATGGAAAGAGTACTTTGAGGGGTTGATGAATGAAGAGAATGAGAGGGAGAGAAGGTTGGATGATGTGTGGATAGTGAATTATGAAGTGCAATGGATTAGCAAGGAGGAAGTAAGGATAGCTATGAAGAGGATGAAGAACAGAAAGGCTGTTGGTCCAGATGACATACCTGTGGATGCATGGATGTGTTTAGGTGAAATGGCAGTGGAGTTTTTAACTAGATTGTTTAATGAAATCTTGGAAAGTGAGAGGATGCCTGAGGAATGGAGAAAAAGTGTTTTGGTACCGATTTTTAAGAATAAGGTTGATGTGCAGAGCTGTAGTAACTACAACGGGATTAAACTGATCAGTCACAGTATGAAGTTATGGGAAAGAGTAGTGGAAGCTAGGTTAAGAAGGGAGGTGATGATTAGTGATCAGCAGTATGGTTTCATGCCAGGAAAGAACACTACAGATGCGATGTTCGCTTTGAGTGTTGATGGAGAAGTACAGAGAAGGTCAGAAGGAGGTGCATTGTGTCTTTGTGGATTTAGAGAAAGCATATGACAGGATGCCCAGAGAGGAGTTGTGGTATAGTATGAGGAAGTCGGGAGTGTCAGAGAAGTATGTAAGAGTGGTACAGGATATGTACAAGGGTAGTGTGACAGCGGTAAGGACTGCGGTGGGAGTGACAGATGCATTTAAGGTGGAAGTGGGATTACATCAAGGATCAGCTCTGAACCCTTTCTTATTTGTAATGGTGATGGACAGGTTGACAGACGAGATCAGACAGGAGTCCCTGTGGACTATGATGTTTGCAGATGACATTGTGATCTGTAGTGAGAGTAGGGAACAGGTGGAGGAGACCCTAGAGAGGTGGAGATATGCTCTAGAGAGAAGAGGAATGAAGGTCAGCAGGACTAAGACAGAATATATGTGTGTGAATGAGAGGGAGGATAGAGGAATGGTGAGGATGCAGGGAGTAGAGGTGGCGAGGGTGGATGAGTTTAAATACTTGGGATCAACAGTTCAGAGTAATGGTGAGTGTGGATGAGAGGTGAAGAAGAGAGTACAGGCAGGATGGAGTAGGTGGAGAAGAGTGTCAGGAGTGATTTGTGACAGAAGAGTACCAGTAAGAGTGAAAGGGAAGGTCTACAAGAGGGTAGTGAGACCAGCTATGTTATATGGGTTGAAGACAGTGGCATTGACAAAAAGGCAGGAGTCAGAGCTTGACGTGGCAGAGCTGAAGATGTTAAGATTTGCACTGGGTGTGACAAGGATGGACAGGATTAGGAATAAGTATATTAGAGGGTCAGCTCAAGTTGGAAGGTTTGGAGACAAAGCCAGAGAGGCAAGATTACATTGGTTTGGACATGTGCTGAGGAGGGATGCAGAGTATATTGTGAAAAAGAAGCTAAGGATGAAGCTGCCAGGTAACAGGAAAAGAGGAAGGCCTAAGATAAAGTTTATGGATGTGGTGAGAGAGGACATGCAGGTGGTTGGTGTGACAAGAGCAAGATGCAGAGGTCAGGAAGAAATGGAAACAGTTGATCTGCTGTGGCGACCCCTGACGGGAGCAGCCAAAAGATGAAGAATAAGTGAATGTTAGTTGTTGTTCATGTGTTAATCCCAGGTATCTTTGTTCTGTAATAACAGATAAAATGAGACCACGAGGATCAATACTGCCTATCTCTTGGTTCTGAATTTGTGGCACATTGTGTATCTGAGTAATATGTAATGCTTGACAAATTGGGGCTGGGGGTATGTCTTTATCTTAGGCTGTTAAGTAGCTCAGGTTGAAGTGTGGCATGACTATTTAAGGTGGATTTGGAGTCACTTGTCATAGTTTTCAAAAACCCTCCAGAACTGCTTTGGGGTACCTAAACATGACTTTTGTCTTTTTCTTACATTTAAAGCCTTTGCAGCATTTGTGGCAATGCATGTTTGCTGTATAAGGTTGTGAAAATACATTGCTGACTGTTCAATTTTCCAATTTCTTTTTGATGTGTAGAGTAAACTAGAGACGTGTTTTATTTTTAATTCTAGTTTACCTAAGATGGAAAAATCACTTTCTTCAAGCCAAACTACATTACACTATAACAAAAAAGATATGTATCAAATTAATTCATTAAGGTTGCTCCACTGACTGCCAGAAGTTTTAATAAATTGCTGGATCTTGAAGCCCTCCAACAACTCGCACTCATCCATATCTGTGATGAAAATACAGTTCTAGCTTAAAGACTGCACTTCCTCCCTATTGAGATTCAATGCATATCATTCACTTAGACCTATTGGAAACTGCTGATCACTATCAGTATTTGTCAGAGACCCAATTATCTCCATTAATAGATTCTGTGCAACCCACAGCAGAACTTACTGAACTTCAATTTATTTTACCCAACAGGTCATCAGTTCATAGCCTGTGAAGAGTCACTTTCCCTGGCTCTGGCCTTATCCCAAAATACTTTTAATGCAGTTGAAAATCAGCTCCTCTATCGCCGTCTTATACTAAATCCCCCCAAAAACTAAGCTGCTGCTCTTTTCTCCATCTCACAGGTCCTCCACCTTTTCTATTAAATCAAGGGATGGCACTATTATCTAGCCAGATCCCTCTACTAAGCTCCTAGGTGCAATAGTTGACAATAACCTGAGGTTTGACTTGTATATCAACCATACAATTAAAACAGTTAATAAAAAACTGGGTGCTCTATACAGGATCAAACTCTTCTTAACTCCTCTAACCAGAACTACTCTTGCTCGCACACATCTACTCTCTACACTTCTCATATGCCTCTAATCTATTCACAAACTTGAGTAAAACTGACCTAAATAAGTATACGATGTGCTATAATTATATTGCCAGATTTCCCATTGCCTCTGCCCATAGAACTCACCATAGAACTCACCATTGTCTTAACCTAAAACTACAAGAATGGCTTGAACTACCTTATCTACTCCTGGTCAACCAACTAGTTATTGCCCACAAGATCCTCTACCAGCTAGAACACACACCTGATCTTGAAAGTCTCATCATCCCCACCAGAACCTCAAAACTCTCAGATCCTCCAACAAAATGTTATCTCTCACACTTAAGGCTAACAACTCAGCCAGGGACACTCTGTTTACCAACTCTGTTAGGTAGGGTGCGAGTTCATTCTGTAGTTCATGTAGAACGCAGCCTGGGATGTTGTCAGGTCCCATGGAGGCTGTGCTCTTGGCTTTGGAGAGTGTGTTTTTTGCCTGTGCAGCTGTGATTACAGGAACTTTGCATTCTTCCAGTATAGAGATGGGCCCTTTAGGGGGTGAGAGAGGGGTAAAGTTAGCACTGAACCTATATGCCAAAATGTTGGTAATATCAGTTGGTTCTGTATATTTAGTGCCATTGTGCTGTAACTCAGAGCAGATCTGAGTGTTGCCATTGAGATTCTTGACATAGCTATAGAATGCTTTGCGGTTGTCTTTAGAATCAGTGGCGATTTTGTTTTTGTAACTACCTTTGGAGGATTTTATGAGGAATCTCAGCTTCTTACTGAGGCTGACCATGGAATTCGTCCAATCATGGGATTTTACTCTTTTTTGCAACAGATTCTTTCTTCTGCTGTAGAGTTCGTTTATGGCAGGGGACCACCAGATTGGCTTCCTTTTTTTGGAGGATAGCATCTTGGTTCTGTTAGGGATTGCATGATCCATGCACTTGTGTAAGTGCTTATAAAGTGCATTTGTATAGGATTCAGCAGTTGTACCTCTATTGTCCATCAGCATGGGTGTTGTGAAGTTTGCCACTTCTGTCTTAAGAAGCGTGAAGTTGGCTTTGGAGAAATTTTTTACAGTGGTTTCCCTAATGGGGAGTGGGGGTGGGATGTGGATGTCTAGAGTGATTAGCTTGTGGTCAGATCTGACCAAGAAGGAATTGACCTCTGGTGTGGAACACCGGTTGCCCATGTTGGTAATGACCAGGTCTAGGATATTGCTGCCCCTGGTGGGGGTGTGGATAAGTTGATCCAAGGCATTGGAATTTATGAATTCCAGAAAACGTTGAGCACAAGAGTTGGTACATGAGTAGTTTTCACAGTTAATGGTGGGGTAATTGAAATCTCCCATTATTAGGGTGTTAGGTTGTACCTTAATATTTTCCAGTGTATCAAGAAATGAGGAGTGGGAATCCTGGGGCATGGTGGGGGATCTGTAGCAAGCTACAATTTAGATTGCGGTCTTGCCCAGAGTTAGTTGCACTTGGATAATCTCGGATGCATTATGCTGAGCAACTACCCTGGAGGTGTGGATATCCTTAATGAATATGGACACACCTCCACCTTTAGTGTTTTTGTCCAGGTTAGGTGGCCGAAAGGTGAGGTATGAATTATAGCCTGGTAATGCAGGGGTGCTCTCTGGAGCCGTGAACCAGGTCTCTGTCACTGCACAAATGTCGACGTTCTCTATTTTAAGGAGTGCCTCGAGTGAGTTCATTTTGAGGTTTAGACTTCTAGCATTAAGTAGCATTACCCTCAGATTTTGCTTGCTTGTACCTGTTACAGTGGTGAATTTGTCATTTGAACCTTGCCTAAAAAAGGCACTATAGGGGTGGCAAAAGCCTTAGCCAGTATCCAGAATCCTAAGGGAGACAGGTGCAGGCCATCTCTGGCAAAGCATCGTGGTTTGTCAATCATGTCATCCCCGGCAGACAGATACTGGATCCCCTTAGAATGACACCAGAATCTTAGCCAATTGTTGAAGTCAATCATTTTGTCCTTGTACTGTGGTATCATTCTGGGTAATGGCAGGATGCTACTCAGGGCTAGGGTCATACCTGCCTGGGCTACAAGATTGGACAGCTCCTCCGTGTCTCTTTTCATGTAGTCCAGGGAGGTACATCTTAGGTCATTCATACCAACATGGACAATGACAGAGTCATATTTGTACTTGTTGTGGAGTGACCTGAGTGCATGCATTATGTGGCAGATTCTGGCACCTGACCGGCAGCTGACAGTAAATTTCTCCTTGTTTAGCCTGGTGAGTGGAACATCAGTGTGCCTGACTATAGAGTAAACTATGACTAGAGTGTTGGGTAAGTTGTTATGCCTTATGGGCTTTGGTTGAATGGCACACTGAGTTTGTGGGCTATGTGTCATTTGGGTTGTGCTGGGGGATGGAGGTTGCTTGCGTTCCTGCTTTGGAGGTCCCTGTTGCTTGGGTAGATTTTTATTGAAAGTGTGCTTTGTGTTTCTATGTGTGTGTTTTGGTGGTGTAGGTTTTTAGAGACTATGTGATGAGTGTGGTGTGGTGCAAGTGTTTACCTTCTCCTCTTGACTGTCTAGTCCCGTCTTGGGTGAAGAGAGCTTTGCTTCCAGTTTGGCTATATAAGTGCATCTCTCACAGGTTGTAGTGTTGGGTGGTAGGAGGAGAAGGTTGTCTGTGTACATGAGGCAATTGCTGCATTGCCCCAAGATGCCCAGATTCATCAGGTAGACAGGAGAAAACACCGGGAGCTGACCCTTAGATGATCCTGGATAGGTGCTTATTTATTAAGTACTAAAAACTGTTTTCCTCTAGACAAGTGAGGAAAGTTGAGTGCTGTAGTAATTTGTAGTTTATTTAGTGCTTACAATGAGTTCTGAACAAGTGGTGAGCTCAAAGAAACAGACAAGTGCTGAAACTAGAAAACTGGCTAGTTCTAAGAGACAAAATTAAGCTATAAGGCTTCCCTCCAACACAGAAAGGCTTGGGGGCTCAGGAGCTTATAAACAGTCCTGGATACAGCAAATATGTATCTGGACTAGACGACTTACAGGAAGGGCAGGAAACAAGCTTAGAAATGTTCTTTCTTTTCTTTTTTGTAAAGTGGAAAGGGGAAAGGAGGAGCAGAAACTAACTGATTTGTCCTTCTCAAATGTTCTCCCTGAATTAGGTAGAATGAGGTAATGACACTAGACTGGGAGTAGTGTCCCAGATCAAATTTACAGTAGGGGTGGGGAAAAAAAATCAGAGCAAACAAACCCAACCAGATGCTTAAAAAACAGGATACTTAATGTTATATATCACAGATTAGTTGGGTCAGAGCCCTTCCTCCGATAGCTCAGTGTGAAATGGCAGAAACACTTACAAGTTAACTTCTTAAGTAACAAAGTTGAAACCTGAAACAACTTTAAAAAAAAGCTTGAAAGAACCAATGAGGTTCTTATTCCAAGCCATAGTCCAGGTAACCCCAATCAGCCAATGACCATAAACAATTCACTCTCACTGAAATACTATACTAGCTTTGCCTAAGCTATGATGGCCTGGAACATCTGCTCAGACACACAGCCTCTACTAACAAACAAATATGCCCAAAACACAAGCCTGAATATAGACAATGCTACACTACCCACACTACTTAGGTAGAAAAAAACTGCAGAAATGTTTAAACAGATAAAGGATCAAGCAGACTCTAGAGAATGCTTTTAACTGCAAACAAGTTATATAATACACTCCTTAGCAGGAAATCAGAACAAACAAACCCAACCAGATGCTGTCTTGTGTTCATCTGTATGGAGCTTTTCTCCCCGGGCCTCCACTGAAAATGGACATATATCCAGTCGGACTATCCCGGTCAACAAATGTAAAATAAATAAATAAATAAATAATTTAAATATGCCTTCTGATATCTGAAGTACCCATAAAAATATCGTTTTCTTGTTAATTTCAGCTGTCCATTGATTAACTGGAGTACTTCTATCTCAAAGGCTGGATTTACCTAATGATTCCTAAACTTATTAAATGATTATTCCCTTCAACAAATAGATAGTTAGACTGCTAAGGTTCAGAATCTTCTACATCTCATCCTCTCTAGCATCTGACTACTTGCACACTCCTGCAGTATCCTTATCCCTGGTCAAAACTGATTACAAATCAATAATCTCCTTTAGAGCATCTAAACCCACAACAATGAATACATCTATATTCAATTAATTTAAAAGAACAAACCTGTTAAAACTACATTACAAGCTCTAAAAATTCAGTTTCAACATTTCCAAACTACATGTAGTCTCAGCAGTCACTTATGAAAATACATTTTTTTCCATCAGACAACTGGAGTAAACTACGTGGTCCCATTTGGAACCAAACATATTGGGAATGCAAAAATTAAGCACCTTCACAGAATGCAAGAATAATAAGCTGTATAATGAAAAAAAACACGTTAATCCTTATAGTAAATCAAAAGCCACCCTCATTAAAGATTCTATCAAGTTCAGCAAAAATCTGCAAGCTGCCACAAGGAAGATCAAAACAAGTGAAAATTAGCATCTAAAACCAAGGAGAATCATAAATCCTTTTATGACTACATCAGGCAGTTAAGAAGTAATTCTCAGCAATGTTCCAAGTTAATTTATAATGGTGTCACACACTCCTACCCTAAAGATATGTCTCATACACTTTCAGATAAATTTAGTGCTAACTTCACATCAGGAACAGTCATAAAACTTCCACACATTAAAGAGACGCTTTACAGTCCCACGGTTATTATGGACATGCCCTAATTGCCCTGTTTAAGTATAAAACATGCTGACTCTCAGGGCACTGACAACATAACTGTTTGCATAATTAACATTTATAAACTTGCCCTCCCTGAACACCATGCCTACGAGTCATCACTGACTCTGCCATCATTTGTCTTTAGTGTGACAGTGTTTCTTCGCAGTGAGCTGCATCACCATGTAATGCACTGTATGAGCCATCTGTGCGTTTTTGGGGATCTCTCCTCTTTTCTTCACTGTTTTGTGACTGTAGAGTTGGTATATACAATTTTGGTGGGTGTGCAAGTGGTGCAGGGGAAGATTTTAGTTGTTTTTTTGTGGTTTTGGCTCACCATTTCCCAGTATAAAATTGCGATGAACGAGGAACAGAAAGGAGTACTTCATATTCACATAGGTAAACCTTTCCTGAATACCTACTATAACTCATTCAACTTGTACATGTCCACAGGGTATGTTCCTGAGATATAGAAAACAGGTGTCATTATCCCTGTCCTAAATGAGGACCTTCCCTCAATTTGTAGATCCATCAGCCCAACTAGCCTAAATAACAAAGCCATAGAACATATTACATCTGTCTTCTTAAAATCTAATTCAAGAAAATGTTACCCTTGATTCACAGAAATATACTTTTTACAAGATAAATTATGTCTTATTAATTTATTAAAATTCTTAGAGAAAGTTAATGAAGCCATAGACAGTGATCATCATACACCATACCTAGAAAAAGGTTTGAAGGCCTTAATGTTGACCCCTCTGTTGTAAGGTGAACAGCTAGCTGGCTGAAAGCAGATCACACTTAGATAAAGTAATAGTTGTCACTTTAGAAAATAAAAAAAGCAACTAGTGGCATTCCTCACGGTGCATTACTAGGGCCCCTTCTGTTCAGCATTGTTTTCTCAGATCTCCAAACAACTAATTTAGACTAGACAAATGGCTAAATAAATTTTCAGATGACTGCAAACTGTGTAATATAAAATGTTTTCTCAGCATCCGATGCCATGTTACTACAGCGTGGGCAAAACCATACAAATCAATGGTGTATTAGAAACAGTCCTAGATTCAATGTAAAGAACATACTGACAGCAGAGATAGCACCCCATTCCAGAGTGATATGGTTGTCAGAGATTTCAACTTTCACATGCAGCTCCCTATCTTTTGATCGCCACATAGAAGCAGTGATCAAGAAATTGTTTTGTCTAGCCCAATTAATAAGAAAAGGTTTCTCCTTCATGTCAAAATGAGTTATCATTCCTCTAGTCTCTTTCCTGATCAGACGAATTATAGAGTGTAGCACCTCTGTGAGTATGTCTTTCCAAACACATCATGGAGCTAGAAAGACGCCAGAAGTTACTAAATAAAAAGATCACTCAACTAAAAACCCTGAGCAAGCAAAGTGAGCTTAAAGCCCTATTCCTGTACTCTTTTCTTATACACTTCTTCAGTGTGATGTATGTCTAGCACTCAATACTGGTAAGGACCAATCCTTGCTGATTTTTTGTGCCTCCATGAAACAAATGGTTCCATGCACAAACTAAAGACATAAATCTAAATCAACAAATAAATATGACACACTTGGGGGCTAGATTTATTACACAACAGTTTCTTCATTTCTGGAATAATCTTCTGTTATATATTTAAAAATAGTGATATTCTTGCTTCCTTTAAGACAATAACAGTTGGATGGGCGTCATTAAATTTAGCACAGGCATGGCTTGTTTTGCCTTCTTGCAGCCAGGAGGTTGTCTGTGATGATGGTGGGGAGGACTGACACAGCGATCATGGTTCATGGATTGACTCTGCCTTGTAAACTATAGGAACCTGTGAAACTCTGTCTCTAGGGATGACATAGAACATCCATCCCCATCTCTTCATTATCTGGGTCATCTTGCTAATTTGAAATAACGTAACTATAATTTCCAAGCTGTAAGGTTGGCTAGCATATCTGATACTCAAATGCATTATGCAGGTGACATGAACTATCTTTCATGAACATATTTACAAATGATTAATTGCAAAATTTAAAAGCTGTTTTTTACTTGTGATAAGAGGCCACAAAATATCCAATCATGTCTTCATGTTTCTGTTTAGAAATAGCAAATGTTTCATTCTTGCTTACCTGCTGAATGGAAACTGTGGCCTGTTGTCACCTACAGTTTGTACAGGCATCATTTTTTTTCATGAATAGTCATCATGGAAGGGCATCAGTTTAGCTGATTCCACGCAAACCATTTCTGGAAACTATGAATGAGTACCTACTACTATAAAACTTACACTGTGTGCTAATGGATTTGTTAAGTATTGTTAATGTACTGCAGTGCTATTATTTGCATGTCCCAATGGAGCAGCAGTATCTGCAGTGCCATTATTTGCATGTCCCAATGGAGCAGCAGTATCTGCAGTGCCATTATTTGCATGTCCCAATGGAGCAGCAGTATCTGCAGTGCCATTATTTGCATGTCCCAATGGAGCAGCAGTATCTGCAGTGCCATTATTTGCATGTCCCAATGGAGCAGCAGTATATTTTCTTATAAGAACACATGGAACTTAGTGACACAGGAAGAGGAAGAAGAATGCTAAGCAAGTGGTCACAGGGAGCATAAGATGCCTAGCCATATACACCTTTAAGTAGACACAACTTCTTGACACCCCTTAAAAAGCAGTTTATAGTAGTCCAGCAGCCATCACATTTGTGCTTAATTTAGTTTTGGTTGTTTGTTGCTTGTTTATGTGCAAGTCAGATATGTACTCTGCAATTCCGTAGTTTCTTTATTAGTTATTAAAAGCTTTGGAGTCATATGATTTTGCAAGTTATGTGTTATTTATTTGCATGATTCCTCATACAATTTAACAGCTGCTATTAAACTACATACTGCCCCACGCTTTTGCACCAACTGGATTTTAAAAAATTGGCCCTTACCTATCACCATCAATAAAAGTGACTTCCTGTGTAGCTCTACCCCTTCAACAGAGTTTGGACGCTAGTTTACTAAGATCATTTGCATTTAAATATTCTATATAACCAACATGCAAATACTTTTTTTTGTACTTCAGTTTATCTTCCACTGTCTTATGCTGATTAATTTGCAGAACTTCACATGAATATAATTTGAATGTTCAGATATTATGGTGCCGACATAAAGTGCAATCTGCTTTCAGGTATATTCTTTTTATAGTGCAAAAGTGTGAAAAATACTGTCAAGCATTTCACTTAATATTATGTTGCATTCTCATTGTATTCCCTTAGCACAATCCTCCCATTTCAATAGTTAACTTTGTGCAACTGTATAATATTAAGTGAGCAATGCCTTTTTTCAAAAAATGCAGTTTGCTTGCAGACGCATTTGTCCGAAGACTTCTGATTAGTGTGTGTGGGTGTGTGTATGCTGGGGGGGGGTTGATCGGGTTGTAAGGTTATTTCAACTAAGCAGGAGAGGAAAGGATTAATTGGCTGGAGGAAATGATGAGTTGGTTTATTAGGAAGTAACGTAGGTGTGAAGGGAAGTAAAGGGCGGGATTAAAGTTTATATGCACCTGACTGTGTAGAAACATGTCTGAGCTACCAAGAGTTAGTGTAGGTCTGATAATAGGTATATTGAGGCTAGGTAGGTTATTGGTCCCCCCCCCCCTTTTGGCTAAGGCAGGCTGCATGGCCTCTTTTAAGTGCAAAAAATGATAGAAAGATCATGGGATCATAGTATTGTAGGAAGTTACTAGGCTATTGACCCTAGGGCCCTTACAAGCCTAGCCAAGTTTTACTCTTATTTCCCTGATCAGCACCTATTGCTCCTGTCCAAGAAGGGGGACACAGAGAGAACCCCAGGGTGAATTTATGGTTACCTATCCAGTCATCCAGATTGCATTTGAAGAGGACTAATGAGGTGCTCTGTTTGACATGAGGTGGGAGTCTGTTCCAAATGTGTGGTAACCTCTAGGAGACAAATCTGTCCTTCAGGTAGGTTCTATTAATGTCACATACCAGGTTAAGCTCTTTAGAGCGAGTAACCCATGTACCATTTGACTTACAGAGATGCAGCATTTCCAATAAAGCAGGGTCAGAGATTGCCTTGTGTGCAAGAAGAGAAACGATAAAGCAAGGATACACTGCAGATGGCAGAGGTGGACAGGTGGACTAAACTGGGAGATGTGCAGGAGCAGCATAGTTTGCTGCCATTGTGAACTTAGGCTGTGAATGGCATCAACAGTATAGGGTGCCTTTCACTCTATAACTTCTCATAATAGTGCAAGTGCTTTTATTTTTTGTTTTCATCAGTATGTGTTTGCACATTGGGTGATGGCATGGATGGGAGGGCAGAGGTTGCAATGTCTGTGAAGTCAGGGTGACCTTTACTACCAGTGCACATGTGCAGCATCAGTGGTAAAAAAAAAAAAAAAAAAAAAGGAAGAGGAAATGAAATTTTAATGTAATATAATGTTGTGAAGAGAAGAGAGCAAAGGGAGCATTCCAGCAGAATCATTGCTGTGTTGGTGTCATTGTTGATTGGCTTGGGCAATTGGTCATGACTGCAGCATTGTATGAATGTTTGCTAAGGATTGATCAGAGTAATTCTTTGTTGTTTGGAATTGGAGTCTTCCCATGTGGCGATGTGTGCCTTCAGGACATGTCAGTATTTGTGCACCCAGGGAGTTTGATAAGGGTGCTGGTTGGAAGCTGTTTTCTGTCATTTGTCACCACCCGTTAGGCTTTGGAATCTATGCTTGTAATGATGATTTGGTTAGCGATGATATCATAGGTGGCATGGTAGATTTTGAGGAAGCATGACTGTAGGGCTGGTTATTTCCTGCCTGGTGGGCTGAGCTTGAGTTTTTCAAAGTAGCATTCACTTTGATCTGCAATGGTGAGAATTTGGTGAAAATGTAAGTGGCTTGGAGTCCATGGGAAAATAATAGTCTTTTTCTTGGCATAAATTTGGTTCCCTTGATTTTCATCAGGTTTTGCTTTTTGTCATCTGGATAATTTGGCTTCTGCTGCAACACCATAGCTGCAGTTTTGATTGGTGTATTTCATGTCTTATTTATTTATTTATTTATTTATTTATATTTGTTGACCGGGAGTGTCCAACTGAATGTAGGTCCATTTTCAGCGGAGGCCCGGGGAGAAAAGCTCCACAGTTAAAATAAACAGACAATAGTTACATTGGATTACATAGCGATTAACAATTTACATAGCAATTACTTACAACATATTTACAGATGAAGAACATAGTACATCAGTAGACAACTAGAATCTTTATCTGTGAAGTACATAACAGACATTAACAAATGTTACAAGAAGAAGTTCCTGCTGTATAATAAGTACTGGCTTATGAGCATCTGAGCTTGCTACAATCAAGGTAGTTAGTGGAGTGGAAAGAAAGGTAGTGGTTGGATGGGGTGGGTGATATTAGAGTGGAAGTTGCAAGGGCATAGCCAGCATGTTTTTAGGTGCGCTTTTAGTAAAGTTTTGAAGTGGGTGCATGATGGTATGGAGGTAATTGTGGGTGGGAGGGAGTTCCATAATTTGGCTATGGTGCAATAGAATAGTGCTTCACCAGCAGAGTTATTGGCTTTAGTGATCTGCAAGTGATTTTTGTTGCTGGATCTTAGTGGTCTGGTGGTGCGATAGAGTTGGAGTAGATTCTGGAGGGATGGGACATTTAGTGGATGGTTTACTAGTTTGTGGGTGAGTGAGAGTTGATACCATTGAAGGAGGTGAGGGAGTTCAAGCCAGCCCAATTCAGCAAGTGAGAGACAGTGGTGACTATGGTAGGATGCCCCTGTGGCGAATTTGGCGATTTTGTTGTAGCAGGTCTCTAGCTTGTTTAGATCACATTACCTTAGGTTGGTATATATTGGAGAGGCATAAAGTAGGGTGGAGATAAGGTGGGAATTTGCTATTGAAATCTTTGCTGCTTTGGTGAGAAGTTGCTTATTTCTGTATAGCGCTCCTAGTTTTTTGTGGACTTTTTTTATGGTCATGGATATGTGAATGTCAAATTTTAGTTTATTGTCTATTTCCACTCCTAGCAATTTGGTGTGTTCAGTTGGGTATATAGTGGTGTTGTCTTTTGCTGTAATGTTAAAGTGAGAGTTGTTTTGAGTACGTTTGGTGGGTTGGAAGATGAGTAGATTAGTTTTGTTTGGGTTGAGTATTAATTGGGCATCGGATAACCAAATTTCAACAGAGGAAAAGGCTTCCTGTGTGACTTTTTGCAGTTTGGGTAGGGACTGGGCTGAGCAGATGATGGTTGAGTCATCTGTGTATTGTATTAGTGTGCCATGTTTGGTGGCAGAGGCTAGATTATTGGTGAAAACAGAGAAGAGTAGGGGTCCAAGGATGGATCCTTGGGGAACCCCTATGGAGACAGGTAGGTGGGGAGATATGTCATTCTGCCATACAACGATTTGTTGGCAGTCAGACAGGTAACTCTGAAACCAGTTGGTGACTGATTGTGAGAAGGATAGGTTATTGAGGACAGAGATAAGTTGTTTGTGTGGGACCATGTCAAATGCTTTAGATGGGTCTAGGAAAGTAGCAGAGAAGAGATAGCCATTGTTTTTATGCTGAAGGATAGTGTTAGTAAAGGAGAGTAAGGCAGTGGTGGTGCTATGGTTTGGTCAGAAACCATGCTGAGTATTGGAAAGGAGGTTGTTAGTAAGGAAGTAGTCTGAGACCTGAGTGTATGCATCTCTCTAGTATTTTGGAGAGTGGAGAGAGAATAGCTATGGGGCAGTAACTGGTTAGTTCTGTGGAGGGTCCACCTTTGTGGAGGGGAATTATATGTGATACTTTTCACAGTGTGGGAACGTAACTTTCTGACAGAGATCGGTTAATCAAGATGGATACTGGGTAGGCCAGAGCATCAGCTGCGATTTGTAGGTATTCACTTCGGAGGTTGTCTGCTGCTAATCTGGTGGGCTTAAGTTTAGTTAAGAGTTTTTTATGTTGGAGGTAGGTACAGGAGAAAAAGAGAAGGCAGTGGGGAGATTACTAGTTGAAGGTGTGGGTTGGAGGGGAGGGGGGTTGTGTTGTTTAGCTAGTGATAGTATGGTTTGTGTGAAGTGTGTGTTGAATGAGGTAGCAATATTTTCTGAGGAGTGAGGGATGTTAGGAGGAGGGGTACTGACATTACCTGGGTGGAGGATGGAGTTTATGGAGGACCAGAATTGTTTGGGGCTGTGTTGGGAGGAGTCTAGGGCAGACTGGTAGCATTGGAAGTTGTCCTGTTTTATTAGCTTTTTGAATCTATTGCATAGTTCTAGGAATTTCTGTCTAGTTGAGGGGGTTTTGGTTTTGCGCCAGTGCTCCCAGGCTTTATCCCTGTTTTTCATTTCTGACTTAGTGGTTTTCTGTAGCCATGGGGTGGGTTGTGCTTTGATTCTGGAAAGTCTTATGGGGGCATGGTAATTAAGGATGCTCAGGAAGGTAGTATTAAAAAATTCAACTGCGTCATTAAGACTGAGGTACTTTAGAGGATGTCTTTGCTCTCACATGAACCCCATGAAAAAAAAAACAGTTCTAATGCTTCATCAAACTGGTGTGCTTCTTGGTTGCAGATAAAGCAGGCTGAATTAAGATTTGGTGTGCCAGCAGCTATGTATGTTACAGGATTTTTCTTCAGGTAGGTAGGGGTGAATGTTGTGAAGTGTGATTGTTCCTCTGCAGTTGCCAAGATTGTCACAAATTGTTACAGTTTGGATACATGCAAAGTCAGCTATGTCTTCCTAAGGCCAGTCACCCAGAGTTTCTCAGGCCTGGTATTAGTGCTTGCAGGAGTCAGGTTAAATAAAGCCAGTAGCAGTTACCTTACTGTCAGGGGAAATGCACAATAATATGATGTGCGTCGATTTGGATAGCTGACCATTTCAGGGGTGAGTAAGTCCATGCAGAATACATCAGGTTGGTCTTCAAGTATTGTTAGCAGTCTGTGCTGAGGTTAGGGTGGCACGGGGATGGGGAGACTAGTGTGAAGTAAGGGGTGACACAGGATAAGCTGGTTATTAATGTTCCATTTTGTTTTGCAGATGGTCAAGATGCAAGCATTAAAAAAATGGTTGTCCCACTTGGTGTCTCAAATGGAAGAGTTGTTCAAGGATGCAGAGTAATCATTGAATTCTACTGGGGAGCCATCAGCAGAGCTGGCTGCAGACAGATGGATAAGTGGAGGGAGGAAACACAAGACAGTGGAGGAGCCGAGGGCAGCACATCAGGGAAGAGATCGAGGAAATTGCCCAGACCTTGGTAAAACGAGGCCAGAAGACCTTCAGCAGTGGAGCACAGCCACCTGCAGGTAATGATGCTATTGCTCAGGTTGAGGGTGGGGTGGTAGACAGCAGGTTACTGCAGGTTTTAACAGGATAAGAGTGGGCCAGGTTGCAAGAGATAGTGTCTTTTGATGATCTAGTGCTGGAAACAAGGAGGCAGTTAGGTGGCAGAGACATGAGTGGGGAAGAAGGAGCAGGCAGCTCAGAGCAGCTTATGTGCCAGGCTAACCAGGATTTAGGGCAGGCGGTTGAAGGTAGTGTTTTGGACATGGTTGCTCTTCTGGGGGATTAGTTGACAGCCCAGACTTTTCTTGGTGGCGGGTCTGGGGTGTTTCTTATACCCCATGTTGCAGAAGCAGTTAAAGAGAAGATTTGGAAAGGGGATTTTGTTGATATATTTGATGCAGATAGGGTACAGAGAGTGGTTTATGTAAAAGGTCTAGGAACCAAGAATTTGTTTGCTACACTGGCAGCCTTAAGTAGAAGAAGGTTGAGCAAATTTTAGGGTGCAGACCTGGGAAAATCGTGTCCTGAGTATTTTGTACTATATGGTTGTAACGCTGGAGAAAGATGTGTTACAGGCCTTGCATATTTTATGATGATCAGAAAGGTGCAGAGGCTGAGGGTGGATAATGCATGGTTAGTGTTTCCACAAGGGGAAAGCAATTCACAAGACATTGCATTGGGAAGTTAAACATGTTAACATTTTGCTTGCAACAATGTTAGAGAGTGTGGGGGACAAGGCAGGAAGATAAGATTTTCTTGGGGTGACAACAAACTGCACCTCTGGGCAATTGTGTGAGGCTTCTCTAGTTGAAAAACAGATCCAAGATTAATGTAAATTAAATCCTTTATGGTGCAGTGGTTAGCATTGCTGCCTCACAGCAAGAGGTTCTCCGGTTCGATCCTCGGCTGGGGTGCCTTCTGTGTGGAGTCTGCATGTCCTCCCTGTGGTCGCGTGGGTTTCCTCCGGGTGCTCCGGTTTCCTCCCACATCCCAAAGACATGCTGCAGGTGGATTGGACACTCTAAATTGGCCATAGGTGTGCGTGTGAGTGTGCCTTCTGTGGAAGGTTGGGCGCCGGGCTGGCAACTCGACACCGTAAAACTCCACTGCCATTCAATGTGCGGACAAGGTGATCCGCTGTGGCGACCCCTAACCGGGAATAAGCCGAAAGAAGAAGAAGAAGATTGAGTACAAAAACACAGCTATAAAAAGATCATCCAAAAGTCCAAGATACATCTTACAGAATAGAGGGAACTGGGAGGAGAAAATATATTTCAATTCCCATGACCGTATAACCAAATTAGCAAAACAAGGTGAACAGGAACCCCCCCCCCTCCCATAGCATTGCCTTTGATCTGCTTGTATAGTTCACCTTCAAAAAAGATAAAATTATTGCATAGAATTATATCCATCAAGCTCATAAGTAAAGAAATATCTCTTTGGGTTACAAATTCCCACTGTTTGAGTGCATCATTGAACAGTTCAAGACCTTCTACCTTAGGTATACAGGTAAATAAGTCCACTACATCTACTATTAAGAAATATAATTCATCCTTCTGTAATTCTACCTAAAACGCCCCATGAGTCACATAATATATGAACTACCAGCTTGTAACTGGGTTTCAAAATTCTATCCAGGTAGACTCCAAGGGGGGTATGTTTTAGCACCCTGCGTTGATGCTATAGGTCTCAAAGGTGGTTTGAAAATGTTCTTATGAATCTTAGGGATTCCAAATCTTGTGGGTGTGACAGGGGTTTTATTAAGTAAAAAAATCATAAAGATTTTTGTTAATTAATCCTCGAAGAAAACGATCTTCCAAAAATAAATCAATACTTTTGTAAGCAAAAGCCTTTCAGGAAATAAGTTGCAAAAACATTGTTTGAATTGTGTTCACAAGCCTTTTCAAAAGTATTAATAACAGGATGGCTAAGTGGAATAAAATTACATTTTTTTCTTAAATACTTCAGTGTTAGGACTACCTTTACCATTGAAATGAGCAGCTAAGTTCAATTTCCTAGTAAGTTCAATTAAAACATACACCAGGTTTGTTTTTTTACTGATAATAAAATTGTATAAATGAGACACATTGATATCCACGGAACTATATATAAACATGTTAAATCCTCTGTGTGTTAACATTAGACCACTATAGTCAGTAGTAAAACTTAAATCTGTGTTATATAATCTGTCATCCTCCCTCCATAAACTCTCTCTTTGTTGGAATGCCTGTGGGAATTCCAATGTACTCTCTTGTGGCAAAATGTCCTGTGTCCCCCCTCCCCATTGTTGCATTGATTTGCAATTTTTTCTGATCTTCTGAGGGAGGGAAATCTAAAAGGTCAGAATTACAAGGAATCTCAGTGTCACTGTGTCCTGAACCATTGTCTCCTGGGTCATATTCAAACTGAATGTTCCCGTTATTGGAGACTCCTCCATTATTATAATTGCAATTGGTTGCTGTGTCCTGCACATCTAATGAACTGTTGTTATTCCTCTTATGTGACTTGCTGGTAAGCACATATGCTACATTGTCCCAATATTCCCAAGCATCTCTATATAACTTTTTCTACTTTCTTTCCTTTATCTTGTCAACCTGCTTGTCAACATTATTAAAATACTAGTGTATTTCTGTTGATAAACTGTAAACAACAAATCTTTTTTTTATACTGTTGTTCAACCTTGAAGCTGTTTAACTAGGTCAGCAATAACCTTCTCATTATGTTTTATCATAACATTAAGTAATTCTAAACCCTGTTTGTTAAATAAAGAAACAAGTTCATTATAAAAATCAATATCATCTGCTGCTCCATTAGGGAATTTGTTGTATCTCAAACTCTTGGGGACAAGGTTGTGCTAAATACATTCCACAAAAAAAAAAAGTTATCAAGTTGTTGTTTTTCCAAAAGATCAAAGTTCTTTTGCACAGTCAACCTGTTAAAATTGTGAATAATCTGAGATGACCATGACCCAGAAAAATCATACACATGATTAATCCATTCATTAAAATTTTAAAAAGTCTCAGTGGTTGAATTATTCACTAAATTCTCACCATTAAGTCCAGGTTCATTTATAATGTCCATAATGTTTTAGTCCAAACCAAAATGAGAATGGCTTATGCCAGTTTTGTTCACTAATGGATCCTTTCCTGCTGTCTCTGCCACCTGTGAGTTGCTGGCCAGTTCCTCAGCTGTCTGCTTTCTCTGGGGTAACCCTGAAGCCAAGTTCAGTGCACAATTTGAGTTAGTATTAACACTGCAGTTTGTTATTTCTAGTTTTGGTTTTGTGTCCCAGGACCTTTTTGCATTTGTTTCAACAAAGCCCTTGAAAAATAGATGCATTCAGTTAAAAATCTGGACTACTAATTTGGATACAGTTTGAATATCAAAGAGTACATGACTCTTCCCGCTTCCAATGAATGTGGTATACTACTCAGAAACTCTTTTAAGAAAACAGAGAGTGACAAAAATGGTGGAAAAATATAAGCCCATTGTCAAAGAGAGAGTTTAAAGTCTATAAACTGTAATGAACTAATAAATTATACCACACAAGGTCATTTATTTTATTTTTCTGTGTGTTTCCTCTTTCTTTAAAGTATTGTTGCTACTACTATGTTGGCCTTGCAGTGTGGTTTGCTGTGTACTAGACAACTTCAAAAATCACATGTAATGAGGGAGATTCAGAAAATTGTGTGAAGTGGTAAGTCAATTCTGAAAATAGGGGCATACCTCCAAAAATGGGTACATCATGTGCAAGGATAAATCAGGCCTGAAAATGGGAAGTACCTCCAAAATAAGGACAGTTGAGAGACTAAGATCACCCCCCCATACACACACACACACACACGTGTGTGTGTGTGTGTGTGTGTGTGTGTGTGTGTGTGTGTGTGTGTGTGTGTGTGTGTGTGCGCGCGCACAGACATTTGTTTAACAGACAGTGGCTAAAACCATTGAGCTGACAATCAGTTCAGAGACAGAATCAAGCACCTGTCTGCACATACACAGTGTACCTGAACAAGAAGTGAATAGAATACTGCAAAGAAGTAATTTATGCCATTTTTCCATACTACACAGTAGTGAGTTCTGTAAATAGCACTATGTGGGACAGATGTGTCAAATATATTACTTATGGATTCTAGCAGGGTGTTGGTGTATGTCCTGCAATAAAATACCACTGTGGGCATTCAGAAGCAAAGGAATCATAAGATTAAAACTTCTGAACCCTGCAAAAGGACTTCTTCCTCTACTTGTTTTTATATATTTTTTTTTGGGGGGGGGTATATTTCACAGGGCAGACAGAAAACACATGATTTTATCACACGTTACTACACACATGAAGTGCTGTCCTCTGAAAATACTATATTTTATATTTTTATCGATTAATTGGTAAATGAAGTGTTTTTTTTTCAGGGATAATGCAGAAATGTTGCCTGCTTCAGTAACTTGCTTACAGTCACACAGTATTTAAATACTGTCTGAAGGAATCAAACTGCAAATGACACATGCCAACAATAGTCTTAACACTCTGCATGGGACCAGGCTATACACTGCAGAGTAGAAATCATGTTGTAGGTCTGTAAATTTATGCTACATGTACAGAGCCTGACAATACTGCTCATCCTCCTTAGGAATAGTATATAATGAAATGAGCAGGGGTATACAGTTACACTAAGTGTACACAGTTTGGCAGCATTGTGTACCCTCTCTAGGTGTTGTGCTAAATGTACACAGCTTGGCAATATTTCATACCCTCCTTAGGAATACAGAACTGTGCAGTGAGCGAGGTTATAGTGCTATGACAAGTGTATACAGCTTGGCAGAACTACCCGCCCTGCAGAAGAATAGTGCTTCATGCCCACTATGGGTTATACTGCTATGGTAAGTCTACACAGCTTGACATCACTGCAGACTCCCTCAGGAATAGCGTGCAGTGTCTGTGAGGGTTATACTTTTATGGAACATGTACATAGCACACCATCTTTAAGAATGTCATACAGTCGATTGAGGGGTTATACTGCTATACAAAGTTTACAAAGCTTGGCAGTAAAGCACAGCTTCCTTAGGAATAGTACAAAGTACAGTGAGGGGAGGTTTACTGCACTGCTAAGTTTACAAAACTTGGTAATACTGTGTACCCTCCAAAGTAAAAGTAGGATATACTGTTATACTCAGTGTAAAACATTTAGTAATATTTCTCACCTTCTTTAGGATGCACTGTGGAGGGTTGTACTGCCGTAATAATTATACAAAGCCTGGCAGTACTGTGTATCATCATTAGGTATATTGCACCATACACTGAAGGGTACGTAGCTTTACAATACGTCACACCAACCTTACAAACAGTGCACAATTCACTCTGACAGTTATACAGTTACGTTATGCTATGTGTACACAGCTTGGAGATACATTTTTGGTTGTGTTTGTATCATGCCATTTTCACTACCATTTGAATGCATTTGTTTTTTTGGTTTTTGGTTCTTGCTCAAATCAGTGGGTCTATATTACAACAGCGAAGAGGCGTTTAATCGAACGCCTCTTCGCCGACACATATAGAGCAAAGGCACTAAAGTGCGAATGCTCAGAACAGCGATTTCTTTCCCTGTAGTGCGATCTTGGAGTTGGTATATTTAGTTAGGGGGATGTGGGGGTCACAGTCCCCCATGTTGGGGGTGGTGGGGGGTGGAGCCCCCACATTGTAATGTTTGAAAGTGTGTGTGTTTTTGTGTGTTAGTACTACCGATTTCTTTCCCAGGGAAAAAAATCAGAAAGAAATCGGTGTTATGAGCGTTCGCACTTTATGTGTCGGTGAAGAGGCATTCGATTAAACGCCTCTTCGCTGTTGTAATATAGACCTGAATCAGTCAGTGGTTTATTTGGCTCTGCAATACTGTGCTCCCTCCATATTAACAGTGCTCAAGAGTAATACGTTTATGCTGAGGATAAACAGAATCTCAGCACTGCATAGTGTACATAGAAATGGCACCTCTATACCCTTGCAGCATTATATTTTGCAGGAGTTGTTCAGTAATGTTTGCATGCAGTGTTGATCTCTGTTACGACGTAGACATCAGTAATACAGATCATGGGCTTATAGAACTGCTTTGTGCTCATTGCCTATTCTAATATACTTTTGTTCATTTGCATCTCATTTGGCCTTTACACTCTGTGACATATTCACAAATTTATGAAGTATTTCCAGATTTTCGACAATCCAGGAAACCCTAGAGCAGTTGTGGTGCTATTTTACTACAACGGCTACAGCAGTTCTGTACATCAGTGCAGTTATACTACTACTGTGCTGCAAAAGCTCTGGTGGCTATCTGTGGCATGCATGACAGCAGTTTGATGGAATTTATGTGCCACAAATCTGGTGGATCTATTAATGATAGAATTCAGTTCTGTGATGCTCTACAGTGATCATTCATGCTGCGCTTCTGTAGAAACACAGTGCCCTCTCTCCTGCTGGAGAAACTTTGCAACTGCAGTGTAAAGCAGTTTCAGTGGACGGCTGATATTTCTCTGAGCCTGAATGGAGTTTATGTGTATGGGGGTACACACATTTTGATTACAAATGCACAGTACTGCTTGGCAAGTCACAGTTATAATCTGTTTGATTTAACCTTACTGATATTTATCCTGGGCTTGTGCTTCAAAAAGTAAAATGCAGAGGGTTGTTGGATTCTGCATGTTTTTTCTATAATAGAATAGCAACTGTAGCACAAAAGTAATAAAATATAGCCACACTGATATAATTTGTCAGACACAGCCACAAAGCACAACAACATATACCATGCTAACTTTTCTGTATATAGCATCTAAACCAATCTAGCTTAACAAGACAAAGAATAAACATTGGGAAGGCTTTAGATTTTAACCTTGGCAAGAACAGTCAAGGTGTTAGCTGTTCTGAGGAACCCCACAGATATGTTTGCATATTTTGACAGTCAGTGAGATGAATGGTTGCATTTTGAAACACCTTCCATTCTAATCTCTTCATGCTGTGTTTTGTATATTGATGTAGTCTGTAAACACAAACATGAACTCTTGCTTTGAATCCATCTCCTGCTTACTTCAGTCTATTTTGTCTCTAGTAATACCAGGGTAGTTTTGCTACATATCTCAGTCTATAATACATGCAACAGAATGAAAGAGTTTCTGTATCATATTAGAAGTCTAAATAATCTTTTATGTTTAAATTATAAAATGACTGGCTGACAATACAGCACTTTTGTTACATGCCTTAAGTCAGTGATCATAACAAATGTCCAGAGTGATTTCCTTTTCAAGCTTTTTTAACAACTGACACTCATTTTACCTTTCCTGGATTCTGTGGCCTAACACAGAGTGCCATCTGGTGCAAAAAGTAGTTCTTGCATCATCCATTTACAAGATGCACAGAGCCTTGATAACATTTCCTGATAATGAATGGCTACTGCTGCTGAAACTACTTATATAATACTTTTTATCCGAGTATACAAGTCCAGAATACAACTCTAACAGTTTCTTGGATTGAAGGTATTGATACCGCAAATTATGTCACCTCTAATCATGCAACTAATAGTTGCACAACAGCATTTTCTATAAATTTGCCCTCTGTTGTATTACAGATGCTGAGCAGTTTACCCAGTACTTGGGCTTTACTATACCTTTAAATAAACACTACCAGTAAGACCTTCACAAGACTGGTCTTCTGCAGGATAATTGTTAGACACCATACCTCCCAACTGCCCAGATTTTTCCAGAATGTCCTGATTTTTATCTCATAATTTTAATCTGTTTCTGTTTTCTGGCAAATCACTGAGTTTCTAAATAATGACATACATCTGAGTTTCAGATCCTTCAGAAAATGCATACTAATGCAAAACTTGTTAGTCTAGCAACTTTCTATCAGCAGTATTTAACATTTGATCTTGATTTGGGGTCTTTGACTCCCCATTACCTTTGGCTTTGTCCAGATTTCTTGTGAATAGAGGTTGAGAGATATGTTAACTACAAAGTCATAACAATAAACATCTTTCCATGTTTGCTACATGCCCAAGTGCACATATAGCCTATAAATTAGGCTTTACCTCCAGAGATTTAAAAAAAAAACAAGCTGCTATATGCATGCTACATAACTGAACCCTGATCCACTTTCAGTGTCCTTCTTAATGCATGTTGGGGGTCAAGCAATAGAGTGAAGAAGAGTTATTAAGATGAGGCTGGACAAGTTTATTTCAGATAGGAAATCAGTGCAAGATCCGGTGAGACATACGTGCAGTATCTCATCCTTACTTTAACACAGTAAACCTGTGCACTGACCTGTGCTGGTTTCCTTGATTGTTTCTGGAATCACTGCTTGAGCTGGGTCTCTAACTGCTCCATTCACCCTTGCTACACTTGGGGTCACTCCACTCCCCTACCCTACCTCCATTCCCATCTACCCCCTCTTTCATTTCATTTATACTCATCTAGACCACACCCCTATTTCACAATCATCCAATTAACTAATTCAAACCCACACCCAGATATCATCTATTAGTAGTCAATCATATTTTAACACCTACTAATTTTTCAAGTACCTTAATACCACTCACTGCACCTCTATCTTATATCCAATATCTGACACATTGCAAAATGGTCAACAACATACAACTACCTTTTATTATATTCTCTCTCAGCACCCCTCTTCTCATATTAACTCAACCCACTTCCCTACAGATCTTACATTTCCCATTATCTTTTAGAAACCCCACCCTAAGTATAACATCACAGCCCAATATAATAAGCTTCTCTAACATCTCATCATCCCTATTCAATTGTACCAGTGTATACAATACCAAATTCAAAGTCCTCCCCAGCAACAACAAATTCAAACTAAGTCCCTATAATTTAGCTAGGGTCTCCTCTAAAACCAACTTCTACTTACACTCTGAAAATCATCTCTTGTTACTATCTCAAAGCAGTGACATACATCCAAACCCCGGCCCTTCCCTTCCCCCTAATATCAGCCATAGTCCTCTACCCTCCTCTAAGCCACACACCAACACTCAGAACTTATTTATAATAACTATCAACATTCGAAGTACTTGCAACAAAATTACTGAATTCCATTCCTGGGCTATCTCAATACACCCCTGATATCGTAGCTGCTACAAAAACCTGGCTAAAGTCACGTATATCTGACTCTAAAATAGTTCCATCAGGTTATAATATCTTATGTAAAGACAGACTCCAAAAGAAAGGAGGGAGTGTAGCCTTAATCTGCTGTAACTCCTTAACCATTACATCCTTTTCTAAACCTGCCCCTAACATGGGTAACATGAAAATTTTACTAGCATCAGTACAAATAAATAAAAATAAACAGATATGCCTAGCAGCACTATATATTCCCCAAAGCCAAAAGATCCCTTTTCTTGAAGATTTCCTATCTTAGTCAACATAAAACATATTTAATGAAACTGTTATTCTAGGAGATACTAACATTTATTGGCAAAATGTAATCTCAAACACCCCAGCCAATTGTATTAACTTGCACAGATTTACCCAGCTTATCACATGCCCTACACAAATACTAAACAAGCATCCAGATTTCACCTTGGATTGGAGTCCAGTCTCTGATCCACACAAATACTTCAACACTAGTACCCTCCCTGATATCCTAAGCGACCATTTACTAACTTTTACGCATAGAACCCATACTCAGGTACCCAAACCACACTCTTACAGAAGAACATCTAGAAACGTAACCAGCTTCAACCAAATAACTTTCAGTATCTCCCTAAAAGCACATAATTGGGCACCACTAAAAACACTACCCTTAGAAGATGTTGTATGCTATTTTAATGAGGTCTTCCTTGCTATCCTAAATACTCTAGCCCCCATCCTACACAAAAGAACAAAACTCAGTCATGCTCCTTGGCTTACAAAACAAACAAAACAAATGTTTTTCTCTCCAGAGACCGAGCCTGGAAAGAATGGAGCAAAAACAAAAAACAAGCAAACAAAATTAAGAACTCTGTAACAAAGTCAGGAAATTAGTGAAAAATGATAAAAAAAATATTTCTCACAACAATTATCGAGTCAAAGAAATAATCCAAAGAAATTCTGGAAATCAGTCTCCTCCTTCCTTAATCCTGGGACCACACAAAATCCAAAATTCTGGAAATCAGTCTCCTCCTTCCTTAATCCTGGGACCACACAAAATCTACAACAAATAGCCCATATTGTTAACTCCCACTTTATTGACAGCATTCTTAAACTTGTCAAAGAACTATCCCAAATGACAAATATACCTTCCAACTGTAACACAAGCACCTCAAACGTAGTTCAGGGAAATACAAGTTTACATCCCAACCTACATATAGAAACCACTAATAATACTCCAACAGTTCCAACATTTTCCCTAAAACCAGTGAGTGCCACCTCTGTAGTTTTTAAATTGCTAACAAAACTAAAATCATGCGCCTTATCTGCTGACAACCTCTCCTCCGAATACTTGAAACTCAGTGCTGAAGCAATAGCCTACCCCATCAGTATTCTAATAAACCGATCAATCTCTGAAGCCACAATCCCTCAAATATGGAAAAAATCCTTCATAACCCCATTACCTAAAGGTGGCAATACTAATGACCTAACTAATTTTCGACCCATTTCCATTCTTTCACCATTATCTAAAATATTGGAAAAGTGTATACACACTTAGCTGTTAAAACACCTCGCTGACAATAATATTCTTGCCCCAACCCAGCATGGCTTTCTCTCTTTCACTGATACTGTAAACAAAGCTCTGGACTCTGGTTTGATGACAACAGTAGTCTTATTAGACCAATCCAAAGCTTTTGACACAGTATCACACACTAAACTCCTTCAACAACTAGCAACACTATGATGCTCCAGACATACCCTTACCTGGTTTGCCAACTACCTGAATGACAGACAACAATCTGTCAGACGGCAAAACAATAAATCTGCTTATCTGGTTAACAAGACAGGGGTTCGCCAAGGGTCCATTCTTGGACTTTTGCTCTTTAATTTGTTTATAAACAATCTCTATACAATCTCCCTACAAAGTGCACTCATTCAATATGCAGACGATTTAACTATCATCTCCTCCTCTACCAGCTTCTCAGATCACCTAAAAGTAACACAAAATGCCTTCTCATCCATAGAAACTTGGCTTAATGAAGCACAGCGCATACTAAATCCCAGAAAATCTAAGCTACTACTATTTTCAACTAAACCACCTCCACAGGACTTTAAAATATACTCCCTTAACAAAACTGAAATTGAAGTAGTGAAGACTGCAAAATTACTAGGCATTACAATAGATGACAAACTATCCCTTCAACAACTTATCCTTAATACAATAAAAAAAACACATTTTAAACTACACAAACTCTACAGGTATAAACCCACAAAAATAAAACTGGCAAATACCTTCTTACTCCCCTCCCTCCTCTATGGGTCACCCATTTTCACCAACCTGCACACATCTCTAAGTAACAAACTACAATCATGCTATTATAAAATTGCAAAATTTGCCTCCAGCCTTCCAATCTGCACACACCACTGCCATGCCATTAAGGAATTGCAATGATTTGAATTCCCTGACCACCTTCACTACACCAAACTAACTCTTGCTCATAAACTAATATACAACATAGAATATTGTCCCTCACTTCATTTTATCCTATAACCCTACATCCCCTTATGGAACCTTTGGTCTACTATAAAACAGCTCCTAAGCATTTTCAAACCCAGTAAGAGAGTTGGACAAAGCCTATACCCCACTCCATAGCAAAATTATGGAATGCCCTACCCTCCTCAATTTCCCAAATTGATTCTATAAATTCTTTCAAACTTGCCCTAAAAAAACACTTTCTTAATAATTAAACCTGTCCTTGTGCACATAACTACAGACTACCATAAATAATCTGTAAAAATTCTGCTGACTAATAAGGATCTTCTAACTTTCGAGTAATCCTCTGAGACTCCTCTCAACTTCCTTCACTATTCTATATCTACTAAGCTACCATATTCACTGTCATGTCTCTATAAATATTATCAGGCTAAATCCTAAACTTCTATGCATTTAAGTGCTTAAATGAACTGTTTCTGAATGTATCTATAGTCATTTCCCTCAAAAAATGCTCTGTGTCTAGCACTAACACTTAACCAGGTTGTATAAACTTTTGCCCTTTGTATAACTAATCACAAAGAATTGTATAATAATTTTGTGCACTGCTTTACCATTGTAAATATTTTCTTGCTTTACAATATTAGATTTATAACTGGAGCTTTTCTCCCCAGGCCTCCACTGAAAGTAGGTTTCTGACCCAATGGATTTTCCCCGTCAACAAATGTCAATAAATAACAATAAATAAGCAAATTAATGTTTTTTTTTTTTTAATTTCTTTAGTCCGAGAAAGAGAAGTGATAATGTTTTACATGTTGTATCTCTCTACTCATATTTTAAGATAGAGATAACATGTAATGCATCCATTCAGTATTATGCAATCCTGGCTACTTGACAAGGCACATCAAAACACAATTGATGCACATAGAACAGCTATGTTATGAAGCTTTCATTTAATTCCCTGACTTCATTTCTGCAAATACTTCAGGTGTTTCATGGCACATATAGGCTATTCCGCATTCAAGCTAACACCAGACTGTACTTTAAATAACATAAGTAAACATGAAAAACCAGGACAGGAGATAACAATGTATTTAAATAAAAAAAAAAAAAAAAAAACATACAGAAGTGAACTCAAATAGCCACGTCTGAGGTCACATC
This sequence comes from Protopterus annectens, assembly GCF_019279795.1. NCBI lineage: Eukaryota > Metazoa > Chordata > Ceratodontiformes > Protopteridae > Protopterus > Protopterus annectens. The sequence goes on from NC_056735.1 coordinate 947,656,681, forward strand.
AATATGTTATGCTTCCTCCTGTCTTAGTTATAAGCCTGGTATTCCATTGAGTAATGCAATTAAATGTTAATTCTTACTTTAACAAAAAGATCAACATTTATTTTCATCTGTATATACAAGCCATAATAATTGTTATTCCTGGTTTACTATCAAAATTCCGAAAGGCAAGCAGTCAAATACAGGTTGGTCAAATGCGTGGTTTCTAAGCTGTCATAATGTTAAACAGAAAGTGGTTGAGTTATATTGGCAAAAGTGTGTATATATTCGTTAATAAAATCTGAAAATTTTGAATGGAGATCAGGGTACAGTGCGGCTCAGGTAATTTTTTCTTCACTGTAGTGCAATCTCAGTGGAGTAATTTCCCCTTTTCCTCACTGTAGTGCAGCCTTGGTGTTGGTATATATATATAATAAGCAGGGGGTGTAGGGGGCTGGGTAGTGCAGTGGGGCTTGCCCCCACTGCTAAAACGTAAAGGGACACACAGACTTTCGAAACCAGAAGTCTGGCATGTCGAATGTTGATAGTCATGTTTATCACATTTGACAGGAGAAATTTTATTTTCATTTTCAATATTATATTTCGATCCTTTGAAGGAAAAACGTTCTGCCCTTTGGAATTTTTATAGTAAACTGTTATTCCCAGTATCATTAATGCAGTATCACTATTCAGTAATGTAGCTGCACCATTTAATTTAATTCCAGTGTTCATTGAGGAAATTTTTTTTAATGTCACCTGCTAATGCCATTATGACTTTATCTGTACACATAAATGGAATCAGTACATCAGATGGTTATGCCTTTGTATACTACCATTTGGGAGTGTTGGGCATCCTCATTTCAGCCTTATGTCTTTGATGAACATAAGCAGTCATCCATTATGGCTGACATAGAGACTTAACTATCCTCTCTTCACGAGACTTGGCCTAATTCATCCATCCTTCTTGAGGTAGCTCATTAGCTAGACATCTTTGTTGGGGTATCCATCCTCCATTGGTATGTGTCTGCTCATCTATCCATCTATATGTAGTGATTATGTTTTCCATCCTATTTGGAGTATGACTCTGGTTATCCATCTTTTTTAAGTTATTACTCTGCTCATTCATCCATCCATCTAGAGGTACCCATCTGATCATTTCAGCTCTTATTACAGCTTAATATAGCTGTAGGTGAACATTACATATGTGTGTACCTGCCTTTTCCATGTGCCATATTTCACATTCAGTGTATCTTACAGATTGCAAATGTGACACAGTTCATCTTAGCTTCTTTTTATCCCTTCTATACTAGGATATGCTGGAAAGTAGTGAAATTGGATATATAAGAGATACCTACACATCAAGTCTGTAAGCACTGAACTGTTGACAATGAAAAATGAGAACAATAAAAGATATATAGATCAGACTTTTATCATCAAATTACACTGTAATAAAATGTCAAGTATATTTGTTGAATTGTATAAACTAGATGGAGTTTTATGCATGTATACACACACACACACACACACACACACACACACACACACACACACATATACACACACACACACACATAAATCTCTCTCTCTCTCTCTATATATATATATATATATATATATATATATATATATATATATATATATATATATATATATATATATATATATAATGACTTGTCTCACCACACTACAGTTCTAAATACTTTCTTTTCAGGCCATGTTACCTAGAAGATAAAAGGACTACTTGAATACTGTGCAAACTCAAGTATTTTATTTAATCCAACGCAACAGAGATTCGGAGTTAGTTTATTTAGTACTTGGGAGTATGGGACTGCAACTGCCATATAAGTTATTATATTTGTTCTGTATGTGTAAACATTTTCATCGCAGCTTAAAGTTACCTTATGTCATTAAGCTGCAAGGAAAATTGTGCTTCTTCAGAGCCTACCTATTATTAATGCTTAATTAGATACATTTATTTTAAGAGAAATTTACCAAATGTTTCATTTTATAATGATTGCGCAGTAGTATAATTTTTCATACAACGCTATCAAAACTCATAAGAGAGCAATTGCAGTGTATAAATTAAGTCTGCTTTATTAAGAAATTAATTCTGTTAATTTAAGGACACTGCATGACACTTATAAATAAGTGCATAATAAAGACTGCATCAATACAGCTTACATATTAGCCTGTAGTCTGATAATAAATAATTATTGGTTAACTATAAATACATATGAGGACATAGGAACAATACTAGGCAAGATAGGGGCAGATATGATAACCTTGGTGAGAATTTAAGTCTACCTGTCCAATCATAAAGACTTTTCTTAAAAGTAGCCATAGTTGCATTTTGTTTGACCTGAAATGGTAATGTGTTACATAAGCTGGGAATACATTGAGTTAGTAACCAATTATTTAAATTTATTGGCCATCCTACAGTATTTCATAGTACCAAAATACAAAAGTAACCACCCCTTTCAGTCCATCTTGCTGTTTTAAAAATAGTAACTCTCCACTAAACCTTAACTTTTTAAACAGGTAAAACTCAAGTTACCTACTTTCATATCTAACTTCTCTAGTGCACACTGCAGAGTGCATTCTTTTCAATCTTACCTTTAAGCATCCCTGTTACTAGCACTTTCTCTAATACCTAAAAAGATCATCTCTACTTGACTCCAAGTAGACTATTCTCTATCTGTTAAACCTAGCACTTGCTCCTACAGTACTTATTACCTTGATCGGCACTCTTATAGATAGCACCCCAAAAGGCAAAACCCATTTCTCGGTCACCCACATCCCCGGAATCTCTTTTAAAGTTTTTTGTCTAGTCCTTCTAGCATGTCGAGGATCAGTTGCTAGTGTCCTCTCCTGCTCAGCTGGTGAACCTGGGAATATTGAGGCAATGTTACAATTGCCTCATGTACACTGAACAACCCTCTCCTCCCAAAAACACAAATACATGAGAGATGCAACTATCGGCCAAACTGGAGGCTGAGCTCTCTCAACATAGGACTGGCAAGACCAGTCAGGAGGAGAAGGTTACCACACACACTATAGACCCAGTCTCACATAGTACCATCACAACCTCAAATCATACACATAAACACACAAAGACATACTCGGCTCTGATCAAAAATCTACCAAAACAGCAGAGGCCACCAAAGCAGACATCAAACAACCACCACCTCAGAACACAACACCTGCAACACATAGACCTCACAGTCAGAGTGTCAAACAGTCACAGCCCTTAAGGCCAAAGACAATGCCAGACATACTAGTCATTGGTGACTCCATAGTCAGACACACTGACGTCCCGCTCACCAGACTGAGTAAGGAGAAGGTCACAGTAAGCTGCCTGTCGGTGCTAGAATCCGCCACATAGCATGAAGCACTCAGGTCTCTCAACAGCAGGTACAAATCTGACTCAGTCATTGTCCATGCTGGTGTAAGCGACCTGAGGCACCCTCCTTGGTCTACATGTAAGAGACATTGAGGAGCTCTCTGATTATGTAGCCCAGGCAGGTATGACCCTGACCTTGAGCAGTATCCTACTTTCACCAAGAATGATGCCACAATACAGAGATAAGATGATCAGCTTTAACAATTGGCTTAAACTCTGGTGTCATTCAAGGGGATCAATGTCTGTCTGCCTTAGATGACATGCTGGACAAGCCAGCTGCCGCAGGGCGGCTTGCACCTGTCACCCTAGGATTCGGATATTGGCAAAGGCTCTTGCCACCCCATAGTGCCTTTTTAGGCAAGGCTCAAATTCTAAACCTACCACCCTAGAACACAAAAAGGAAAAAAACTAAGGGTAATGCTGCTCAATGCCAGAAGTCTAAATCTCAAAATGCCTTTCGAGGCCCTTCTCAGTATGGAGAACATCGATGTCTGTGCAGTGACAGAAACCTGGTTCAAAGCTCCTGAGAGCACCCAGCACTATCAGGTTTACCTCTTATCATCGTTCCGGCCCCAAAATCCGGACAATACCAAGAAAGGAGGGGTATCCATATTCATCAAAGACACCCACACCTCAAGACTGGTGGCAACATACGATGCATCGGAGACCATCCAGGTGCAATTAACCATAGGCAAGACTGCTCTGCAAATTGTAGCATGTTACAGGCCACCCTCACAAACTCAGGAACCTCACATGGCCTTCCTGAAAACACTAGAGGGATAAATGTATCACCAAACACCATCATACTAGGTGACTTCAATTACCCTAATATAGACTGGGAACACTACTCAAGCCCAAACACCTAGCCCAAAAGTTCCTGGAATTCATAAACTCAAATGCCATGGAACAACTAGTCACCATCCCACAAGAGGAGAAAACATACTTGATCTCATCATCACGAACATGGGAGCACAATGTTCAACACCGAGTATACCCCTCACTGGTGCGGTCAGATCACAAACTAATCTCGCTGGAGGTCCTCATCCCACCCCACCTGAAATAAAAAGACCACAGTAAAGAACTTCTCGAAAGCCGACTTCACACTTCTAAAGACTAGTGTGGTCTCCTTTAAGGCCCCGAGGCGGCGGAAAACAGTACTCAAGCCGCTGAATCACTTACAAATGCCTTCTACCAGCACCTGCAGGGCTGCATGGATAAGGCAATCCCAAGCAAAACAAAGACTCTTTGTACCAAAGGCAAGCGTCAGTCTGGTGGACCCCAGCCATAAACAAACTCTACAACAAAAGGAGGAAGCTACTACAAGATAGAGCAAAATCCTTAAAAGGTAAGACACCCTTGATCACTGTAAGTAAAAACTAAGAGGGCCCTCATTTCAGCCTTATGTCTTTGATGAACATAAGCAGTCATCCATTATGGCTGACATAGAGACTTAACTATCCATTCTTCACGAGACTTGGCCTAATTCATCCATCCTTCTTGAGGTAGCTCATTAGCTAGACATCTTTGTTGGGGTATCCATCCTCCATTGGTATGCGTCTGCTCATCTATCCATCTATATGTAGTGATTATGTTTTCCATCCTATTTGGAGTATGACTCTGGTTATCCATCTTTTTTAAGTTATTACTCTGGTCATTCATCCATCCATCTAGAGGTACCCATCTGATCTTTTCAGCTCTTATTACAGCTTAATATAGCTGTAGGTGAACATTACATATGTGTGTACCTGCCTTTTCCATGTGCCATATTTCACATTCAGTGTATCTTACAGATTGCAAATGTGACACAGTTCATCTTAGCTTCTTTTTATCCCTTCTATACTAGGATATGCTGGAAAGTAGTGAAATTGGATATATAAGAGATACCTACACATCAAGTCTGTAAGCACTGAACTGTTGACAATGAAAAATGAGAACAATAAAAGATATATAGATCAGACTTTTATCATCAAATTACACTGTAATAAAATGTCAAGTATATGTGTTGAATTGTATAAAACTAGATGGAGTTTTATGCATGTATACACACACACACACACACACACACACACACACACACACACACACACACACACACACACATACACACACACACACACACACATAAATCTCTCTCTCTCTCTCTCTCATTCTATATATATATATATATATATATATATATATATATATATATATATATATATATATATATATATATATATATATATAATGACTTGTCTCACCACTCTACAGTTCTAAATACTTTCTTTTCAGGCCATGTTACCTAGAAGATAAAAGGACTACTTGAATACTGTGCAAACTCAAGTATTTTATTTAATCCAACGCAACAGAGATTCGGAGTTAGTTTATTTAGTACTTGGGAGTATGGGACTGCAACTGCCATATAAGTTATTATATTTGTTCTATGTGTAAACATTTTCATCGCAGCTTAAAGTTACCTTATGTCATTAAGCTGCAAGGAAAATTGTGCTTCTTCAGAGCCTACCTATTATTAATGCTTAATTAGATACATTTATTTTAAGAGAAATTTACCAAATGTTTCATTTTATAATGATTGCGCAGTAGTATAATTTTTCATACAACACTATCAAAACTCATAAGAGAGCAATTGCAGTGTATAAATTAAGTCTGCTTTATTAAGAAATTAATTTAATTTATGACACTGCATGACACTTATAAATAAGTGCATAATAAAGACTGCATCAATACAGCTTACATATTAGCCTGTAGTCTGATAATAAATAATTATTGGTTAACTATAAATACATATGAGGACATAGGAACAATACTAGGCAAGATAGGGACAGATATGATAACCTTGGTGAGAATTTAAGTCTACCTGTCCAATCATAAAGACTTTTCTTAAAAGTAGCCATAGTTGCATTTTGTTTGACCTGAAATGGTAATGTGTTACATAAGCTGGGAATACATTGAGTTAGTAACCAATCCCTCCAGCAAGTCTTGTTTATTTGTTGATCTGGATTTTGCTTTCTAGTGTGGGTATATGCAGAGCAGGTGGATTTGTGAAGAAATATTGGGTCTTTCATCATGGCTCAAAAAACAAGATATAGGTCATCTCAAAGCAGCCAGTATGCTACAAAGTTATCAAAATACTGTGCTTCTCCCTGAATGTTCTGCACAACTTAATCAAGAGATCAAAATTCTAGACCAATGAGCCATGCTACAATAACTATTTATTTTTATTGTTGTATCTATTTATTTGTATTTTGTTAATTAGATTAGAGCACTGATCCGATATGCCTTTTTGAAAAGGTTAATTACTGCCATTTCTAGGTATCTGAGCACCATTGGCTCTTCTACAGTGGTTTACTGCTGGTTGTTTTTTGTTTTTTTGTTTTTTTTCCCTAAATGGTGATTTGTAGCACACTTGTGTGTTCTGCTGCTGTCCTTTTGGTTGGCCTGCTCTGAAGTTGCACCTCTGTGCACTGGATAGGGATATATTTCCTTGTAATTCGATGATTTGCTTGAGTCTGTCTACACAAAATAAGGGGGTCTATATTCGAAGCATGAAAATGGTTCTGAGCGAATACGGAAACAGCGACACATATTCATCGAATTGCATTTAAGCGATTCAATGAATATGTCATAAGGCAAGGAGATAGTTGGCCAACTTCACAAATTGCCTTTTCCTTCCCTATAGTGCAATCTCAGAGTTGGTATATTTATTTAGGGTGGTGTGAGGGTGAAGCCCCCACCTGTTTATGATGTTAAATTTTTTTTTTTAGCGAATGGCCACGTAAGGTTTTTTCCTATGGAAAAATTCACTTACGTGGCCGTTCGCTATTGTTAGGTTTCATGCATTATGTGTCGACTTTTATGCACTTTCGGTCTTATAATATAGACCCAATAAAACCAAATATAAAAAAAACAGCAAAATCGATAAACAAAAACTACGGACTCCTTGTGCCAGCAGAAACCAGTAACGTAATCTTAACGCAAATTTTATTTTCAGTTCATTAAAGCTGCCACGCTAACGACGTGGCTTCCTCAGAGAAATTCAAGTATTAACACTTTACAAGTTCTTTTTTATAAGAAAACTAAAAGGAAATGACATCACTGAAAGATAAAACACCTAAAAGAAGCGTATTTTCATAAAAACATGTGTGACATAAAGTTGTCAGTTTAAACTAAGCAATCACTAAATAATTAATAATTAATGAATGCTCCAATTTATGAACCATATAGAAAATAAATCACTATAAGATGACTCCATGTAAAAATTCACTCACTAAACAACAAAGCCACAGTACAAATAAACAGTCTACTATCTAAGTAGTGACTAGTAAATGTTGACTTTTTATATAAAAATATATATCATAAAAATTTAACATAAAAATGTAATAAAATACATTATATATTGTCCACGTATAAGATTCAATTACTGAATCAGGTTAATAAATAACCTAATACAAGTTAATAGAGGTCAACACTTTAAATAAAAGCAACCATGAGTACACTCTACTTTTTTAGCCAAGAGAAATTTATCTCAAATAGCTCCTCATGGGCTCCCCCTGTGGAGCATCAGTTGCAAACTTCTTTATGGGATTTTGGGAAAAGAATTTTCTTTTCCCTTCAATTGAATATACGAGGTTTGTTAAATTTTATACGAGATATCTGGATGATATCTTTATCCTCTTTAGTGGCAATGCTGCAGAAGCCAGCCAGTTTGTTCAGTTCCTAAATGGCACAACTGAGTTCTTGAAATTCATGTTCAAGTTTTCAATGACTGATATTGACTACTTGGATGTTAAATTAAGGAAGGACATTAGACTGAATGTATATACATCCTGTATTTATAGGAAGCCGACATACTGCAATTCATTCCTGCACTTTTCCAGTTATCATCCCTTCAGACAAAAGAAATCAATTGTGAAGGGTCAACTGGTGAGAGCAGGAAGGATGTGCAGTAATTTTATCGACTTCCTTACTGAATGTGACTTGCTTCGTGAGATGTTCCTTAATAGGGACTATCCTAAAAATTTGATTGATGATCTTATTTTTGAAGTCACAGCAAAGAGAAATAGTGGCTTTTATAGACCTATTTTGTGTCAAAGTAATTTTAGTTTGACATCTGGTACCCCTGACACACCAATGACACAAATCGCATATGTTCTGCCATCAGATGTCAATGCAAGTCACAGTTTTGAACGTGATTTTTCAATAAGTTACATTAACATTTTCAGTTTTAATTCAGCATCAACTATTCCAATAATACGGAAGAATTGGCAATATATTTTGAGCACCCCAGGACTAGCAGAGAAGTTAGGACTTTTTCCAAATTTTGTCTTTAAAAGAAATTTTAATCTTAAAGAACTCCTCCAAAGAGACTTTTCTAGTAAGAGCTTCAATAGACGTGTAGGGATGTATACTTGCAATTGTTGTAATTGGTGCCATAAAATGAAAACTGGTCAGTCTTATAAAATTAGGGACAAAAAGTATATGATAAAATACCCACTTAATTGTGAAAGTAGGTCCATTGTATATGTGGCTTTTTGCGAGTGTTGTGCCTCGTTTTACATTGGGAAGACCGATCGCAGACTACGCGATCGAGTCTATGAGCATATGTATGCTATTAGGAAAAATAAGGAAACCAACGCTCTAGCAAAACATATTGATAGCCACCCCGGCCATTCTTTTACATTTATGGCTATTGATCAGGTTAACACCAATATACGTGGGGAGCCTACTTCATTACTCTTAGAGTTACGTGAACTTGAGTGGCAATTGAGAACTGATGCTTTTGGTTATCCAGGCCTCAACGAGAACTGCAACATCTCTGCAGTCTTGAAGATGAGGAGCTATTTGAGATAAATTTCTCTTGGCTAAAAAAGTAGAGTGTACTCATGGTGGATTTTATTTAAAGTGTTGACCTCTATTAACATGTATTAGGTTATTTATTAACCTGATTCAGTAATTGAATCTTATACGTGGACAATATATAATGTATTTTATTACATTTTTATGTTAAATTTTTATGATATATATTTTTATATAAAAAGTCAACGTTTACTAGTCACTACTTAGATAGTAGACTGTTTATTTGTACTGTGGCTTTGTTGTTTAGTGAGTGAATTTTTACATGGAGACATCTTATAGTGATTTATTTTCTATATGGTTCATAAATTGGAGCATTCATTAATTATTAATTATTTAGTGATTGCTTAGTTTAAACTGACAACTTTATGTCACACATGTTTTTATGAAAATACGCTTCTTTTAGGTGTTTTATCTTTCAGTGATGTCATTTCCTTTTAGTTTTCTTATAAAAAAGAACTTGTAAAGTGTTAATACTTGAATTTCTCTGAGGAAGCCACGTCATTGCGTGGCGAAAACGCTTGTGAACTGAAAATAAAATTTGCGTTAAGATTACGTTACTGGTTTCTGCTGGCACAAGGAGTCCGTAGTTTTTGTTTATCGATTTTATAATATAGACCCAACATAAGGTAATAATGTATTACACTTAATTTTGTTTAACTTATTTGTTGCTGGAACTGATTTAGAACGTTTAAATGGACTTCAACTTGAACTTTAAATTTATTAAACTGTTCATTGCCTTAGCATTGATACAATATCCAAAGAAAAACACAATGTATTGTGCAATAAATATTTAGAAAAAAATCAGTATTGCAAATTGAAAAGTTATTTATAGCATATGGATCTAGATGGCAAAACAAGTAAATAAATTAATAAATATGAAGGCGTTAACACAGTATCCAAACATATTTAAACAAGTTGCTACTTAAAACATTCAGAACATTAATGTCAGCAGTGTACGTGTGTTCAGTTCATTTTTATTAAAGCTGTGTTTTTACATTTGAACTTTGGTATTCATTCCTGGTGGTGCCTGTGGATATTTAAAAGTTCTTTTTAGTACCTTGGTGATCTTTTTTCGGATTTTTACTACTGACACTAGTGCTTTAAGTCACTTGGTCGTCACTCCTGACACTAATCTAATAAATAAAGCCAATTAGTACAAAACTAACCAGACTTTTCTTCTTCTTCTTCTATAAACCATCCCTTTACAGAAATGCCCTTTGAAGCTCCAGTTTATTTCCAATTTCTACCTGAATAATAACATTTGTCACTGGAAATGTTTCAAATGTTTTATCATAATACATTTCCAAGAGATCGGTGGCACCTTGGTCTTCCCCGTTGTCATATGGCAAACATGACAGTCACTCTCCTAGATTACAAATGGACATTAAAGGCTTCAGGTCTGGTTACGTGTGAATCTCTTTCCATGCCAATGCAAGTGAAACTTCTACACTCTCTAGATTATGCTACAGGCTTCTTTGTCAGTTAGACATGGGCATAATCCTTGTAAGCTTTTGTCAGTGATATGGAATCAAATGTAACTGGTCTGTTTGAACTAATATGTAAGAATGATGTTAGTTCATTGACGGTAGATCATCACATCATTCTTTGAGCAATATAATAATTTCCTAAATTACCTTGAAGGTCCATTTACAGCTGGTCACCCATTACCAAATAACCTTAATTAGTAATACTACATTTATTGGATGTAAAACCATGGGGATGTGGGATAAAAGACATTCCACAATTGAACACATGGCTTCTACTGGCTGATACATCAGTATAACAAGAATGAACAACTACACAGTAACAAAATTCAGCACAGGAGGCAGCCACTAAATGAATACTGAATTTATTCTCAGAAAATTAGCTGGATAAAGATTGGTCTGCTTATTTATTTCTTTTTTTATTAGGAAAGTCTGACTGGGCACAAAGACCCTTTTACAGCAAAGGCCTAAGGAGTAAAGTTCCAGTACATAAAAAGAAAAAAAGACATGAGTAGAACAGCAATGCATAAGAGTATTCAAATTAAACAAAGGTAAAAAATGCTAGCATTATATAAACATAACAGAAAGTTAAAAACCTATGTACCTTGTATGTACAGCATTGCAGTAATACTGAAAAGTAGCAGTTGTTATAATACACATTATGATAATGAATAATGAATGCACATTTTGTCTAAAATATAGTTACGTTTGTTTAACATAAATCATATAATAATGGAAAAATTGAAGCAGAAATTATCTACAAAGCCATAGCATTATGTACATTATATAAAGTATAATCTTAGTATCATCAGAGTTATAAATTAATAAAACAGAAAGTCTAAAGGGCAAAACAGAGTGGATGCTCAATAGTATAATTTTTCCCAAGAGAGTATCAGGGACATAAACGTGAGTATAGAAGGAATTGTTTCATTTCCAGTATGAATTGTTGATAGTTATCTAACAATCTGAAGGAAAGAAAATGGAGTTCCAAATCTTGGAGATGTAGGTGTATATAGGGCATCTTTAGCTGTATTTTTTTGATTTTTTATCAATAGAAGATGTTTATCCGAAGAGTGGACAGATCTGTTGGGACAATACAGTTGTAGGACAGAGTTAACAGTGGAGCATTTTTCAAGATGGTGGACGAGCTGATCTGCAACTAGTAGCTGTGAGAGCATTAAAGAGTGCAGTAGCTCTAGCCAATCAAGGTGTTTGGGAGCATTGCAGTGATGAGAGGCATATGGTTTGTTAGATGCAGATTTAGTTATCTTATTGTAGCATTGACCCAATTTGCTCAATTGTCCTGAATGTAGATGTGTGATGGAAGTGAGCGATTACACTAGAGATGTACAAAGGAGGGTAGAAAGTTAATAGATGGGGGCTAGAATTTGTCTGCTGTTTTGCAGTTAAGAAATGTTTTGCTCTGTACAGATCAGATGTCCAAGACACTGATGAGAAATGTTTTGATTACTTATGTATATGAAGGTCAAATTTCAAATTGTCATCAATGATGACAAACAGTTTAGTATATGAGGAGATCTCTATCAAGGTGTTGTTTAAGGAGATAATTTGAAGTTAGCCTTACAGTCCATATGTGATTTAGGGGTAAAAAGAATTTTGTTTTTTGGGGGTTAAGTATGAAGCTGGAGTTGCATAAACACATTTCATTGGGGTGAAGATACCTTATATGAGAAGTGGAAGATGTGAAGGGTTTTGAGCAGACTAGATCAAGATAGAATCCTTGACATGTTGGATACGTTTGGCTTGTTAAGAGGTGGTGTGTAAATCATTAATGAATACATTGAAAAACAGAGGACCCAAAAATGGACTCTGGTGGACACCAACCAAGATAGGTAGTAAGGAGGAGTAGCAAGACTGACATTGCACTGTCTGTGTTCTATGGCATAGAGAGCTTTGAACCATGAGACAGTGGAGGGGGGAGATAGTGAAATTAAATGATGAATAAGTTTTTTGTGGGATACAATGTCAAAAGATTTTGAATGAACTCAGAAAAGGGCAGGTACAAGACTATCAGAGTTACATTTCTCATTGCCGGTACTGTTGAAGTCTAACAGATCAGGAGTAGTGTTCTAGTTTGGCCAAAAACATGATGGTTTTGATATATGCAATGCCTTCATCAGCATAAAGTACTTTTTAAGAATTCAGCTATTTTAAACTAAAGATTGCCATATGACACCCTTATCTGACATGCATTTACTTGGAAAAGCACAGTTCAAAAAAGGTGTACCCAGCCTGAAGTGAACAGATACATGAGAGTGTGTGATTGCATCAGTACACTACAAACTCCATTCCCAAGTTAGGATATATATAAAGTGAATCATTATTATCATCAATATTATCATTCCCCAAGATATTCTAAATTCCCCTACTTCCTTCAAATTCAAACTCCTTCTTAAAGAACATTTAAACAAGAATGGGCTATGCACCTGTATTACTCCTGGATAACTTTTCACTATGCATACTTATACCTTCATTTCTCCTCCTACTTTCTTTCACCTTTGAAGATTACCTAATATTAGTCATCTACTAAATCTTTCTTCATCTACCACTTTTTGTACCTAAGCTGTCTGCTGATGAAGCATAGCTTGTATTTGTAAAAACTGGTCTCTGTGGACATCTGTATACATTGAAACTGTGTCAAATTGTTTTATTCCTATTACAATGCTTAATCTTTAACCTTTTGAATTGCTGTTAAGCTTTATATTGAAATATCTGCTGTTTTATTACTATTTTAATCTGTTTGATATCCTTCCATATTCTTGGGGCATTTCCCCTCAGGACTCCACTGAAAATGGCCCATGGCCCAGTCGGGCTATCCCGGTGAGCAAAATATAAATAAATAAATCTTATTGTCAATTCCAAACTACTTTTCCTGGTGATGGTTGTGGTGCTTGCAAGCTGAGCAACTTAGACATGACATCCCTATCCCAAACAGCAGTCACCAGCTCATCCTCTGAGATACCAGGTTCTCTTAGGCAAGCTGAGAGATATAATCACTTCATTGTGTCCTGTGTCTTCCCATGGAGCTCATCCCTTGATGCTAATTTTGCTTCCCAAATGAGGAGTGCAGTGAAAACTGCCATAACTGATTCCTCTTAC